>NC_080726.1:2810704-2835704 GCF_019097595.1 Hemibagrus wyckioides
TAATAAAGAGTTATGATAAAAGTGTCATTAGGTGTCGAGGAGGCAGCGGTGACGAGGCGAGGGACGAGATCCAGCCTCCGATGTCCTCCTGAGGGGCCAAATGTCACCCAGCTCCACTTAATGACTTCAGCTTTATATGGACAGTGTCCCGGTCTGGCCATGCATGCACTCCCACAGGACCGTGTGTGTCTCAGCCCTGCACTAAAGCTCATGACTGTGTAGGGTAGCTTGAAGAGATCTGAAGACAGTCTTCCTCCCTGCTTCCTTTCCTTTCCTTATTTTGTTTCTTCGTTCGTTCCTTCCTTCCTTCATCCTTTTCCTTCCTTCTTCCCTCCCACCTTAACCTCCCTCCCTCCCTCCTTGCCCAATCCCTTCCTTCCTTCCTTCCTTCCTTCCTTCCTTCCTTCCTTCCTTCCTTCCTTCCTTCTTTCTTTCTTTCTTTCTTTCTTTCTTTCTTTCTTTCTTTCTTTCTTTCTTTTTTCCTTGGTTACTATTTTACTTCTACTCTCTGTGTGTGTGTCTGTGTGTGTGTGTGTGTGTTTGTGCATGTGCGTGTGTGTGTGCGTGTGTTCAGATGAAAGTGCTATCTACACTCTTCTGTATAACTTGAGCTCACTGACACCTGTGATTGGTTAGTGCCTCTGTGATTGACAGGGGGGAGAGAGTAGGCCCCGCCCACTCACACAACCAGGTTCAGTCCCAGGATCAAATCCCGCTCCTCACAGGATGAGGACGGCATTTCCCAAAGTTTATCACTCTCTTTCAACTAAATAGTTCAGTTGGTCGTCATGGTAACAGCAGCACCACCTTAAACACCGAATCCTATTAATAAGATGGCCGCGTGACCCACCTCACCCTCTTTCCTATTTTAATTCCGCTCGTTTCTGGCTCCTACAATTCCGTTTAGAAGCTTTGACCTTAAAGAACGTGCCAGAAAACAGAGCCGGAGCGTGTCTGACATTTTCCTGGCTTGGAAAAGACGATGTCTGGAAGATTATTTGTATATTTGTGATCACCCTCGTGGTGACGGATTAAAAAATATCGCTTAATGAATTACAATTTCCGCTTCCAGTTTTTATGTCCTGGACGAGGATGTGTGGCTTTAACAGACATGTGTTTTGAAGCGGACAGTGACCAGGACTTTTAATGGTCTTAAAGCAGGACAGGATAAGGGTTTTTAGCTTGTCTGGACATTTCTAGGTTTATAATTTGAAGTTAGAAAAAAAAATGTCTGGACGTATCGCTGTGTTTCGGGGTCAGCACCATTTGTCCGATCATCATTTTAACACCAGACGGCTTTTTCCCCTGTGGCTTTATCGAGTCACGCCACGAATTTTTTTTTATCTCTAGATGGGTTTCGTTGCTGAAAACACTCTGACAGTTTTATCGAGAGCGTGTCAGATTGACGAGACGGTCACGTTGGCCGCGAAACAGGATCCATATCTGATGCGGAGAACAGAGCTAATACAATCGAGGGGAGAAAAATCGATCCGGCTTTCACATCCGATCATCTATCAGACAAATCTAAAGAGACAAAAATCATTCAGGTTTATTTCTCACGGTCTGCAGACCTGAGTGACTTCTGAATACGAGCTCTAAAGGAAACATTACCTTCCGTATAAACAGCACTGAACTATGTTACCCATCAGCCCCAGCGGGTCACATGACTGTGTCACATGTCACCTTTTTGGTGTTACTCCTCATTAGCAGGAGCTGCTGACAAACAAGCCCATGGAGCTGTTTGAGATCAGCATTTACTCTGAAAATACGAACATCTGTGTGGAAAAAATAACCGTTTCTGGAACTTTCCTATTGATATACACTATATTGCCAAAAGTATTCGCTCACCCATCCAAATAATCAGAATCAGGTGTTCCAATCACTTCCATGGCCACAGGTGTATAAAATCAAGCACCTAGGCATGCAGACTGTTTTTACAAACATTTGTGAAAGAATGGGTCGCTCTCAGGAGCTCAGTGAATTCCAGCGTGGAACTGTGATAGGATGCCACCTGTGCAACAAATCCAGTCGTGAAATTTCCTCGCTCCTAAATATTCCACAGTCAACTGTCAGCTGTATTATAAGAACGTGGAAGTGTTTGGGAACGACAGCAACTCAGCCACGAAGTGGTAGGCCACGTAAACTGACGGAGCGGGGTCAGCGGATGCTGAGGCGCATAGTGTGAAGAGGTCGCCAACTTTCTGCAGAGTCAATCGCTACAGACCTCCAAACTTCATGTGGCCTTCAGATTAGCTCAAGAACAGTGCGCAGAGAGCTTCATGGAATGGGTTTCCATGGCCGAGCAGCTGCATCCAAGCCATACATCACCAAGTGCAATGCAAAGCGTCGGATGCAGTGGTGTAAAGCACGCCGCCACTGGACTCTAGAGCAGTGGAGACGCGTTCTCTGGAGTGACGAATCGCGCTTCTCCATCTGGCAATCTGATGGATGAGTCTGGGTTTGGCGGTTGCCAGGAGAACGGTACTTGTCTGACTGCATTGTGCCAAGTGTAAAGTTTGGTGGAGGGGGGATTATGGTGTGGGGTTGTTTTTCAGGAGCTGGACTTGGCCCCTTAGTTCCAGTGAAAGGAACTCTGAATGCTTCAGCATACCAAGACATTTTGGACAATTCCATGCTCCCAACTTTGTGGGAACAGTTTGGAGCTGGCCCCTTCCTCTTCCAACATGACTGTGCACCAGTGCACAAAGCAAGGTCCATAAAGACATGGATGACAGAGTGTGGTGTGGATGAACTTGACTGGCCTGCACAGAGTCCTGACCTCAACCCGATAGAACACCTTTGGGATGAATTAGAGCGGAGACTGAGAGCCAGGCCTTCTCGTCCAACATCAGTGTGTGACCTCACAAATGCGCTTCTGGAAGAATGGTCAAAAATTCCCATAAACACACTCCTAAACCTTGTGGACAGCCTTCCCAGAAGAGTTGAAGCTGTTATAGCTGCAAAGGGTGGACCGACGTCATATTGAACCCTATGGATTAGGAATGGGATGTCACTTAAGTTCATATGCGAGTCAAGGCAGGTGAGTGAATACTTTTGGCAATATAGTGTATTTCTCCTAGTAAGTGTTAAATCTAGAACTCTTTCTTTTATAGAAGGTTCCAGGTAGACCACTTTTAGGTAGCTAGAACACTGTTTCTTTAGGGTTAAATCTAGAACTCCCTTTACTGGTCTAGAACCTTCTTTCACAGTTCTAAGCATATAAATCTCTTTACTAAGGTTAAATCTAGAACTCTTTCTTTTGTAGAAGGTTCCAGGTAGACCACATTTAGAAACAGACACACCACAGTTCCTTCTAGAACCCTCTTTCACAGTGGTCAGCAGAGGAGTCTCTTTACTAGTGTTCTAGAACCCGCTTTCACACACATTTTCATATAGACCACCTTTAAAATACCTAGAACACAGTTCCTCTAGTGTTAGATCTAGAAATTTCTTTTAAAGTGTTATATCTAGAACGGTTTCCTTCATACAGAGTTCCAAGTAGTCCAACCTTTGGGAGCCTAGAACACAGTTCGTTTGGTGCTAAATCTAGAACTCTCTTTTCTAGTATTAAATCTAGAACCTTTTTACAGTGATAAACATATGAATCTCTTTAGAAGTGTTATATCTAGAACTCCTTCTTTTATAGAAGGTTTTAGGTAGACCACTTTTCGGAAGCTAGAACACAGTTCCTTTAGTGTTAAATCTAGAACTCTCTTTCATTGTGTTACATCTAGAAGTCTCTTTAACAGTGTTAAGTCTAGAACCTACTTTCACACTGGTCAGCAGAGGACCCTCTAGAGAGAATTTCACTGTGCAGTAATGTATATGTGACAAAAAAAAGGCTTAACTTATATAACTGAAGGGGAGCGTGAGGTCATAAAGCTTTTGTCCAGCGTCCAGGCGGAACCACGGTTCTCACCGTGAATGTGACTTCAGTTGGATGTGGAGGCGTTTATTATCCTCAACACAGTGGAGGATGGAAATGAGGTAGGGGTAGGGGAGGAGGGTGTAGGTGTAGGGTGGTGTGTGTGTGGAGGTGGTGTGTGGGGTGGTGTGTGTGTGTGGAGGTGTGGGGTGGTGTGTGTGTGTGTGGAGTAGTGGGGTGGTGTGTGTGTGTGGAGTGGTGGGGTGCTGTGTGTGTGTGGAGTAGTGGGGTGGTGTGTGTGAGTGTGTGTGAAGGTGTGGGGTGGTGTGTGTGTGTGTGGAGGTGTAGGGTGGTGTGTGTGTGGAGGTGTAGGGTGGTGTGTGTGGAGGTGTGGGGTGGTTTGTGAAGGAGTGGGGTAGTGTGGGATGGTGTGTGTGTTGAGGTGTGGGGTGGTGTGTGTGGAGTAGTGGGGTGGTGTGTGTGTGGAGGTGTGGGTTAGTGTGGAGGTGGTGTGGGGTGGTTTGTGAAGGAGTGGGGTGGTGTGTGTGTGTGGAGGTGTGGGGTGGTTTGTGAAGGAGTGGGGTAGTGTGGGATGGTGTGTGTGTGTGTGTATGTGTGGAGGTGTGGGGTGGTGTGAGATGGTGTGTGTGTGTGTGTGGAGGTGTGGGGTGGTGTAAGATGGTGTGTGTGTGTGTGTGTGTGTGTGGAGGTGTGGGGTGGTGTGAGATGGTGTGTGTGTGTGTGTGTGTGTGTGTGGAGGTGTGGGGTGGTGTGAGATGGTGTGTGTGTGTGGAGGTGTGGGGTGGTGTGAGATGGTGTGTGTGTGTGTGTGTGTGGAGGTGTGGGGTGGTGTGAGATGGTGTGTGTGTGTGTGTGTGGAGGTGTGGGGTGGTGTGAGATGGTGTGTGTGTGTGTGTGGAGGTGTGGGGTGGTGTGAGATGGTGTGTGTGTGTGTGTGGAGGTGTGGGGTGGTGTGAGATGGTGTGTGTGTGTGTGTGGAGGTGTGGGGTGGTGTGGAGGTGGTGAGGGGTGGTAGCTGTCTCAGCTGTGACGTTTGACACAAAGCCGTTGGGCCCCAGCGGGGGGGCGACCCGTCTGCTTCTGTCACCTCCGTCTCAGTGTGAGAGAACCCTCCTGTTCTCCTGCTCTGCTGCGTGTCATGGAGCTCTGGAGAGTTATGATTATGGAAATGGAGCTGCAGCTCCTTCATCCTTCGTTTCTTTAACCCCCACAACTCACCTGGGCAAATCTGACATCCTCCTGTTCTTATAACTGCCCCCCCTCTGATACCCCACGACCCCACAAACTCATCTGCTAATGCCTCTGAGGAGCTGCATTTCATTACCGTGTGTGTGTGTGTGTGTGTGTCATTCCTTTGTTTAATCCTGATACTGTAATGATGGTATTGGAGCTCCAGGTTAACCCCATAAGTACTTTTTTTTCCCTACACAGGGTTGTCTGTATAACCCTGTATAGAAAGAACCCTGTGTTCTGTGTAGAACCCTGCACTAGAACATTTCTCTTTCAGAACAAAGTTCCTTTAATGCGATCTATAAAAACCTTTAACAAGGAATTTTTGTTTCAAAGAGTCTACACTAGGTCTAGAGTGTTCTAGAACCCTAGATCTAGAACCCTAAAAAGTTCCTCTTAATTGTAACATGCTGAAACCTGCAGTAGTGTATTTTCAGAGAGGGTTCCAGGTAGACCCCCAGTGTTAAATCTAGAACTTTCTTTTGGTCATAGTGCAAAACCTAGAACCCTCTTTCCTAGTGTTAAAACTATTTCTCACTCTTTCCATTGTGTTGTATTTAGAACCCTCTTTCATACTGCTAAATCTAGAACTCATTCCTAGTGGAGTTCCAGGTAGACCATCTTTAAAAATAGCAAACACAGTTCCTTTAGTACTAAATCTAGAACTCTCTTCCATTGTGTTTAATCTAGAACTCTCTTCCATTGTGTTTAATCTAGAACTTTCTTCTATAGAAAGTTCCAGGTAGACCAAAGTTTAAGAAACTAGGACACAGTTTCTTTCGTGTTAAATCTAGAACTCTCTCTCTGTCAGTGCTGAACCTAGAACCCTCTTTCCTAGGGTTAAATCTATATCTCAGTCTTTCATAGTGCTAAATCTAGAACTCTACTTAAATAGCATCAACACAGTTCCTTTAGTACTGAACTTAGAACTTCCTAGTTTTTAATCTAGAACTCTCTTCCATAGAAGGTTCAAGGTAGCCCAGGTTTTAGGAAGGTAGAACACACAGTGCCCTTTTAGTGTTGCATCTAGAACTCTTCTTCAGAGTAAATATAGAACTCACTTTGTGATAAAAGAACTTTGGAAAGCTAGAACTCGAAGCCGTCTCTGATGCTGTAGATCATCCACATAACAAACGTTAAATCTAGATCCATATCTATATAATATAGTGCAGACACTAAAAAAAGGGAACTCTTTTAAATCTAGAACTCTGAAGGGTTCCTGAGTTATCTCTGTTTGGGGAACTGGTTCTACACAGATCCCTGAAACTGAGAGTTTATTTTTGCAGAAAATGTTCCAGTGCAGAAGCTGGATTATTAGAGGAAAAGGTTCTTCAGTGTTTCTTGAAGGGTTCCTCGTTTCCTGAATAGGGTTCCTCCAGGAGCATTGTGTTTTCTCTGTGCAGTTCTGAGAGATGTTCCCTCTGTAGTCTCAGGTTCCAGTTCTTGTCTGATTGGAGCAGAACCTGGTTCTGTACTCTTGTGCCTAAAGGTTCTGTGTTCTCAGCTGCTTTTCTCTTCATCAACAGTGTACAGAGTTTCTGTTTCTGTAACTGTCAGCTTCTTGTCAGCTTCCTGTTTGCTCCCTGTCTACTTCCTGTCAGCTTCCTGTCTGCTTTCAGTCATCATCTTGTCAGCTTCCTGTCTGCTTCCTGTCAGCTTCTTGTCAGTTTCCTGTTTGCTCCCTGTCTACTTCCTGTCTGCCTTCTGTCAGCTTCCTGTCTGCTTCCTGTCTGCTTCCTGTCCAAAGATCTCCTTTAACCATGTCCCGTGTTTTCCCGTGTCATGTCCTGGGCAGTCCTTCAGAGTGGGGTGTAAGAACACACACACACACACACACACACACACACACACACTCGTCTGCTGATGTTTTTTGGCACAAACTCATCTTTTTGTATGAAGCGAAATTCAATCAGTTGCTTAATTACATCTTAACACGGCTTCCCAGCAGCTGGCTTTTATTCCCCAGACTCTGATTAAAGGGATTAGAGAAATGAAATTTAGCAGCAGATTTACATAAAGGCACGAAGCACAGAGCCATAGGCCTCGTCACGTCACCTCACGTCACGTTACACCGCAGGACTGGACTGTGCTGCCTCTCCATCACAATCTCTCTCTCTCTCTCTCTCTCTCTCTCTCTCTCCCTGTCCATCTCTCACTTTTTCATTTCTCTTCTGTGTCTCTCTGTCTCCCTGTCTGTCTCTTCCTTTCTCCTTTTTCTTTCTCTCTCTCTCTCACTCCCCTGTCCTCTCCCTCCCTCCCTCCCTCCCTCCCTCTTATCCTCTCTTTCTCTGTCAATCTCTCCTGCTGTTTCCACCCATTTCTCCTTTTCTCTCAATCTCTCTTTGTCTCTCTCTGTCTCTTTCTTTGTCATTTCTTTTCTGTATCTCTCACTTCCTCTCTGCCCCCCCCCACCTGTCGGCCCCCTATCTCTCTTCCTTTTTTTCTGTCTCTCTTTCTCTTACTCCCCTCTCCTCTTCTCTCATCATTCTCTTCTCCTCTTTCCATCCCTTTTTCTATAACTCTCTCTCTCTCTCATGTAAAAATTCTTAATAATATTATCATATTATTGTATTAATAAACTACACTAATATAATCTAAAGTAATAATAATAATAACTATTAGTAGTACTAGCAGTAATTATAAATCTATTATAAATGTTTGTAATTTTTATTCTGTATATAACAGTCACTGGGTGGAAAGATCAAAGCAATTAATAATTTTTTAATTAATTTTTTTTAATTGCCTGAAGCAGTGTTAATGAAACGATGAGCTACATAAACAACAACAACAACAACAACATGTGATCATACAAAATGACAGAACATTTAGGCCTCCTTTTTTTTATAAAAATATAATGATTTATATTTTTTTGGAATTCTGAACTGAGTCTTAGTGAGTTCTATGTGTTATAGAGCTTTATTTGTTGCCGGCGGTGACGTGACGTGACCGAAGACGTGGAGTTTAACAGCCGTTAACTGACCCGCAGCATGATGTGGTTCATCACCGACTCCAGAATATGGTGATTAAGATTAAAGCTGAACCTTGAAGTTAATCCTCGGCTGATGTGCGGCTCAGGACAGATGTGGGCTGATGCATATTAAACAGCGCTTCTAAAGTAGACGCATTTTTTTTGGATGTTAAATTAGAAACAAACTGCATCAATCATTAACATTTAGCTGGGTTTTTTTTGATGAAGGACTCGGTAATTAGTCCCAGTGAAAGGCTCCAAATGTCGCTGTGCAGTGAGGGAGGGATGAAGTGGGACTGTGGGGCGGTGCTGTCCCCTGCTGCTCACTCACAGAACTGCAACTCTGACCTCTGAAACTTCTCTTCATCCATGTAGGAGTCTGACCGCGGGCGTGTGGGCGGGGCTACAACTCAGCAGCATACTCAATTATCCTGACGTCAGCACTGCACATTTTAGTGCTCGAGACAAAACAAAAACTAACGACAGATTTATTTAGAAATAAGAAATTCATGTTTGCATCATTAAATCTAATGTTTTGGGGTTGTTATGGTTAATATTAATTTAATATATTTAATTAATATTTTGCACCACTAAGTGGCCAATAATAATAATTTAAAAAAATAAAAAATAATAATAATAAATTGAGACAGACTCAATGTGTTTTAACATGTGATAATAAATAAATAAATAAATAAATAAATAAATAAATAAATAAATAAATAAATAATTATAAATTATATTGATTTAGTGCATTGTACATTCAGACACATTTAATGCACTTTAATATGTGGGGAAAAAAAACTAAATAAATAAAATTAAAATCACGATAAATAAAAATTGAATAAACAAGAGTAGCAACAGAAATAAATAAATTGTATTAATTCAGTGCATTGTACATTCAGACACACTCAGTGCTTTAGACTTTATGTGAAAAAAAGATAAATAAAAATAAACAAATAAATAAATAAAATCGTGATAAATAAAAATTGAATAAACAAGAGTATCAACATAAATAAATTAATAATAATAATAATAATAATAATAATAATAAATTGTATTGATTTAATGCACCATACATTCAGACACAATGTGCTTTAATATGTGATTTTTTTTTAAAAAATTATAAATAAAATAAAATAAGATCACAATAAATAAAATTCAATAAACAAGAATAGCAACATATATAACATAATACAATATAATATAATATAATGAAATAATATGAAATAAAATTATAGGGAATTATAAAAAAATATTTTTTACTTAGAGTAAGATACATATATTAAAATGTGGATAAATATACAACAATATTTTTTGTAAATAATATGAAAAGCTTGTAATAAGTTAAATTTATTGCATATGATAAGTTTATATTTTACAATATTTTTCAGCTACTTTTCACCAACAAACAACAAGCACGTGTCTATTAGTTCACAGTGTGATTAAGAGCCTTATTAATTCATCATCACGTTAAAGACTCCACCCACTGTCACGGCTTCACGAGACTCTCGAGAGTTCCTGCTGTAATGTCTTTTCTGTAGCTCAGAAATTTAAGTTAAAGCTCCATCTAGTGGCTGATATTGGTATTGCATGCTGCTGAAAAATCAAGGCTGTTCGTGAGAGTGTAGCGATGAAGAAAATGGGTTTCTCCCACTACTCCCACTACTCCCACTAAATAATCACGTCACGTCAAAACGAGTTTTCTCTAAATGGTTGCAGTGACAAAATTCTCAATGAGCAGCATTCATGTTCATTTCTATCCGTTATCAGAAAGATATTTCCCCAAAATACTGATAAATGTGTGATTATTATTATTATTATTATTATTATTATTATTATTATTAGTTGTTTAATTTGTTATTGTTCATGTATAAATAATGAATCAGTAATTAACTACTGTGTGGCTACTTGATTGAAAACAGACAGGGTGCCAATATATATGGAACTGTCTCTAAAGACGTGGGATTGGCCAGATCAAGTTTTCACTGATATTTTTCAATCATTAAACTAAACATGGAATTTAGTAATTTAGTAATTAAAAATTTAGTAATTGATCGAGGATTCATATGATTCAGGTTTGATCTTTGAGAAAGTTGGAGTCTTGGTGTTATTATTGATCAGTGTAACTGAAATTGAGTGTGTGCCGTAATGAGACATGATAAGACATGACGTGATGAGACATGAGAAGACGTGACATGATGAGACATGAGAAGACGTGATGAGACATGAGAAGACATGATGAGACATGACATTATAACTGAGCATTAAGGGTTAGGGGCCTTGCTCAGGGGCCCAGTGGTGGCAGTTTGGTCCTGGGATTTAAATTCACAACCTTTCGATCAGTAGTCCAACATCTTAACCACTTTCTCTCTTCCCTACATGTGATGTGATGAGACGTGGTTTGATGAGACATAATGTCATGAGAGGTGACGTGATGAGACATGATGTGATGAGATGTGATGAGACATGATGAGATGTGATGAGACATGATGAGATCTGATGTGATATGATGTGATGAGACATGATGAGATGTGATGAGACGAGACGTGATATGATGTGATGAGACATGATGAGATGTGATGTGATGAGACGTTATGTGATAAGACAATGTCGTGAGTGGTGACGTGATGAGACATGATGTGATGAGACATGATATGATGTGATGAGACATCAGATCTGATGTCATATGATGTGATGAGACATGATGAGATGTGATGAGACATGATGAGATCTGATGTCATATGATGTGATGAGACATGATGAGATGTGATGAGACATGATGAGATCTGATGTGATATGATGTGATGAGACATGATATGATGTGATGAGACATGATGAGATGTGATGAGACATGATGAGATCTGATGTGATATGATGTGATGAGACATGATGAGATGTGATGAGACATGATGAGATCTGATGTGATATGATGTGGTGAGACATGATGAGATGCCATGAGACATGATGAGATCTGATGTGATATGATGTGATGAGACATGATGAGATGTGATGAGACATGATGAGATCTGATGTGATATGATGTGATGAGACATGATATGATGTGATGAGACATGATGAGATGTGATGAGACATGATGAGATGTGATGAGACATGATGAGATGTGATGTGATGAGACGTTATGTGATGAGACGTTATGTGATAAGACAATGTCGTGAGTGGTGACGTGATGAGACATGATGTGATGAGACGTGATATGATGTGATGAGACATGATGAGATATGATGTGATGAGACATGATGAGCTGTGATGAGACATGATGAGATCTGATGTGATATGATGTGATGAGACATGATGAGATGTGATGAGACATGATGAGATCTGATGTGATATGATGTGATGAGACATGATGAGATGTGATGAGACATGATGAGATCTGATGTGATATGATGTGATGAGACATGATGAGATGTGATGAGACATGATGAGATCTGATGTGATGAGACATGATATGATGTGATGAGACATGATGAGATGTGATGTGATGAGACGTGATATGACAATGTCATGAGAGGTGATGAGACATGACATGATGAGACATGATGTGTTGTGATGAGACATGATGTGTTGTGATGAGACATTGTGTTGAGGGTGGTAGTAAAAGTGCTCGTGTTTGCTCGGTGTAATCTGCTGTGAAAGCTCAGACACTCTGCAGGTCCATTACAGTGCAGTATGTCCAGATGTCTGCTTTGTAATCAACCCATTCCAGAGGGGTCATCACTTTAATCCTGCTCACCACACACACACACACACACAGACACACACACACACACACACACACACAGACACACACACAGATGGCAAAAAAGTTTCCAGCAAGGACAAAAGATATTTATGTAACCTTTATGGAAGGAGTCTCCAGTGTCACAGTGTCAGTGCTGTTCTCACAGTAAAGCTGAGTGTTTTCTGACAGGAAGGAGGAGAGAGAAACGACAAGGGAGCTGAGGGAGCATTATAGCTGTTTATAACTGTTTATAGTGTAAATGAGAACAGGAAGTATCTGGTTTCACAGATTATGTCATGGTCATAATTGTGTTAAATAAGAACTGTAATGAGTGATGAATTGCTCTGAGGTCAGAGGAACACTCCAGGACATGCTGTTTTAGGAAAACAATCAACACCAGGTTCATGCACATACAGTATTACAGGGGTATCATGCAGTATTACAGGGGTATTATACAGTATTACAGGGGTATCATGCAGTATTACAGGGGTATTATACAGTATTACAGGGGTATTATACAGTATTACAGGGGTATTATACAGTATTACAGGGGTATCATACAGTATTACAGGAGTATTATGCAGTATTACAGGGGTATTATACAGTATTACAGGGGTATCATGCAGTATTACAGGGGTATTATACAGTATTACAGGGGTATTATACAGTATTACAGGGGTATTATACAGTATTACAGGGGTATCATGCAGTATTACAGGGGTATTATGCAGTATTACAGGGGTATTATACAGTATTACAGGGGTATTATGCAGTATTACAGGAGTATTATACAGTATTACAGGGGTATTATACAGTATTACAGGGGTATTATACAGTATTACAGGAGTATTATACAGTATTACAGGGGTATTATACAGTATTACAGGGGTATTATGCAGTATTACAGGAGTATTATACAGTATTACAGGGGTATTATACAGTATTACAGGAGTATTATACAGTATTACAGGGGTATTATGCAGTATTACAGGGGTATTATGCAGTATTACAGGAGTATTATACAGTATTACAGGGGTATTATACAGTATTACAGGAGTATTATACAGTATTACAGGAGTATTATACAGTATTACAGGGGTATCATACAGTATTACAGGGGTATCATGCAGTATTACAGGGGTATCATACAGTATTACAGGGGTATCATGCAGTATTACAGGGGTATCATGCAGTATTACAGGGGTATCATACAGTATTACAGGGGTATCATGCAGTATTACAGGGGTATCATACAGTATTACAGGGGTATTATACAGTATTACAGGGGTATCATACAGTATTACAGGGGTATCATGCAGTATTACAGGGGTGTCATACAGTATTACAGGGGTATTATACAGTATTACAGGGGTATCATACAGTATTACAGGGGTATCATGCAGTATTACAGGGGTGTCATACAGTATTACAGGGGTATCATGCAGTATTACAGGGGTATTATACAGTATTACAGGGGTATCATACAGTATTACAGGGGTATCATGCAGTATTACAGGGGTATTATACAGTATTACAGGGGTATTATACAGTATTACAGGAGTATTATACAGTATTACAGGAGTATTATGCAGTATTACAGGGGTATTATACAGTATTACAGGGGTATTATACAGTATTACAGGAGTATTATACAGTATTACAGGGGTATTATACAGTATTACAGGAGTATTATACAGTATTACAGGGGTATTATACAGTATTACAGGAGTATTATACAGTATTACAGGGGTATTATACAGTATTACAGGGGTATCATGCAGTATTACAGGGGTATTATACAGTATTACAGGGGTATCATGCAGTATTACAGGGGTATTATGCAGTATTACAGGGGTATTATACAGTATTACAGGAGTATTATGCAGTATTACAGGGGTATCATGCAGTATTACAGGGGTATTATGCAGTATTACAGGGGTATTATACAGTATTACAGGAGTATCATGCAGTATTACAGGAGTATTATACAGTATTACAGGGGTATTATACAGTATTACAGGAGTATTATACAGTATTACAGGGGTATTATACAGTATTACAGGAGTATTATACAGTATTACAGGGGTATTATACAGTATTACAGGAGTATTATACAGTATTACAGGGGTATTATACAGTATTACAGGGGTATTATACAGTATTACAGGAGTATTATACAGTATTACAGGGGTATTATACAGTATTACAGGGGTATTATGCAGTATTACAGGAGTATTATACAGTATTACAGGAGTATTATACAGTATTACAGGGGTATTATACAGTATTACAGGGGTATTATGCAGTATTACAGGAGTATTATACAGTATTACAGGAGTATTATACAGTATTACAGGGGTATTATACAGTATTACAGGAGTATTATACAGTATTACAGGGGTATTATACAGTATTACAGGGGTATTATGCAGTATTACAGGAGTATTATAGTCTTACAGAGATATTACATGGTCATTGCAGGGGTATTATAGGGTGTTACAGGTGTATTATGGGGTATTATAGAGTTTGACAAGGGTATTAAAGGTATACAGTACAGTATTTCAGTATTATAGAGTATTATTGGATATTATAGTGGTAGTGAAGGGGTAGTACAGGGGTATTAAAGATGTATTACAGACTATTACAGGTATATTAAATGGGTATTATGGGGTATTATGGAGTATTACAGGTCTATTAAAGGGGTATTACAGGCGTATTAACAAATATTACAGCATACTACTGGGATATTCTTGAATTTAACAGGGGTATTATTCAAGGGGAATTAAAAACATACTATGAGTATTTTGGGGGTATTACAGGGAAGTATTACTGTGGAGAATTGCAAGGGGGTTTTATGGGGGTATTACAGTGGAGTATTACAGTGGAGTATTACATGGGGTATTATGAGGTGTATTACAGTGAAGTATTACAGGGGGTATTATGGGGTGTATTACAGTGAAGTATTACAGGGGGTATTATGGGGGGTATTACAGTGAAGTATTACATGGGGTATTATGGGGTGTATTACAGTGAAGTATTACAGGGGGTATTATGGGGTGTATTACAGTGAAGTATTACAGGGGGTATTATGGGGGGTATTACAGTGAAGTATTACATGGGGTATTATGGGGTGTATTACAGTGAAGTATTACAGGGGGTATTATGGGGTGTATTACAGTGAAGTATTACAGGGGGTATTATGGGGGGTATTACAGTGAAGTATTACAGGGGGTATTATGGGGTGTATTACAATGAAGTATTACAGGGGGTATTATGGGGTGTATTACAGTGAAGTATTACAGGGGGTATTATGGGGGGTATTACAGTGAAGTATTACAGGGGGTATTATGGGGTGTATTACAGTGAAGTATTACAGGGGGTATTATGGGGTGTATTACAGTGAAGTATTACAGGGGGTATTATGGGGTGTATTACAGTGAAGTATTACAGGGGGTATTATGGGGTGTATTACAGTGAAGTATTACAGGGGGTATTATGGGGTGTATTACAGTGAAGTATTACAGGGGGTATTATGGGGTGTATTACAGTGAAGTATTACAGGGGGTATTATGGGGTGTATTACAGTGAAGTATTACAGGGAATATTATGGGGTGTATTACAGTGAAGTATTACAGGGAGTATTATGGGGGGTATTACAGTGGGGTATTACAGGGTGTATTACAGTAGAGTATTACAAGGGGGTATTATGGGGGTATTATGGAATGTATTACTGTGGAGTTTTACATGGGGGTATTATGGGGTGTATTACAGTGGGGTATTACATGGGGGTATTACATGGGGGTATTATGTGGTGTATTACAGTGGCTTATTACAGGGGTGTATCATGGGGGATATTACAGTGGAGTATTACAGGGGGTATTATGGGGTGTATTATAGTGGAGTATTACAGGGGGTATTATGGGGTGTATTACACTGGGGTATTATATGGTGGTATTACAGGGTGTATTACAGTAGAGTATTATAAGGGGTATTATAGGGTGTATTACAGGGTGTATTACAGTGGAGTATTATGGGAGTATTGTGGGGTGTATTACAGTGAGGTATTACAGGGGGTATTATGGGGGGGTATTACAGTAGAGTATTTCATGGGGGTATTATGGGGTGTATTGCAATGGAGTGTTACAGGGAGTATTATGGAATATTACAGGGTGTCTTACAGTGGAGTATTATGGGGGGTATTATGGCACATATTTCCGTGGAGTATTACATGGGGGTACTATGGGGGGTATTACGGTGCAGCATTTGAACATTTGATGATGTGAGTGTTGTGCAGAAATGAGGTGAATAAAAGCAGAGGAGAGGATTCTGCTTTTTACTGACCACGTGACTTTCTAAACCTTCACACCGTCGTCTTGATTGTTGCCATGAACTGTAAGAAATGAAAACACAGAGACTTTAAAATGCAGATGTGTTAATTACTCTAAAAAATCCAGATGTGTAGTCATTTAAACACCGTCTCTGGTGATGATATCCGACGGTAGCATTGTGGCACGTAGCCAGAATTCCCTCAGGTGTCTGAAGGTTGTGTGTCAGGTGACGTCTGCTTGACTTTCCACTCGTTAACCTTCAGACGTCTGGCTTCTCCATCGATTGAAGGATTTCTGGATCGGTGTTTGGAAGGACAGGAGGAAGGTGAGCTGACCGATTGATCACGTCGCTGAGGTGAAGCCGCGGTACACAATCTGAGGCTAATCCAGCAAGACTCCTGATTAGGTCTGGGAATACTGGGAATTCTGTGTTATTTGTTATAGAAACAGTTGCGGAGAGTCCAGGGGTCTCCAGAATTTTGAAGGAACCTCAAAACTACGGCGTCTTCACGTGTTTACGCTAAAATGTCAATTATTTATGAGTTTTGATGAAGAGTGAAGGTGCCAATCATTTTCATTTTCTAAGGAGGAACATCTTCCTTTAAAAGGTGCTGCAGGGTTTTATAGCTCTATTTGGGATTAGTTTCCTGGTCATGTGACTGTTCCGTGTGTATTTTAGAAACATTTTTTGTTAGCGTAAACTAAACCCTGTCCTGCGTCGTGTCCCGCTTCATACTTCTGTTTATTATAACCCCATCAACCGTGTCCATCAGAACTGCACTGTGTCCTGATTAAACATCATGATGAGGGTTCAGGAAGTTTCCGGTTCATTGTCGTCATGGAGACTGAGATGATAACACAGCAGAGACAAAGAGGTCAGGAAACAGAGGTGTAGATATTACAGAGAGAGAGAGAGAGAGAGAGAGAGAGAGAGAGAGACAACAAACCAGGAGGAGGAACACTCTCTATCTATCTATCTATCTATCTATCTATCTATCTATCTATCTATCTATCTATCTATCTATCTATCTATACTTTTTTTTGTTTTCTTTCTTGTTTTTGATTCTTTCCATTTTTCTTTCTTTCTTTCTTTCTTTCTTTCTTTCTTTCTTTCTTTCTTTCTTTCTTTCTTTCTTTCTTTCTTTCTTTCTTTCTTTCTTTCCCCCACTCTCTCTGATGTGTGTGAGTGCTATGATTATGGATGATGAAAGGAGAGGTGATTGGAGGAGAAGGGATGGAGGGAGAGGTGGAGAGATGGAGGTTTTATTGCATGCTGCTGTTAGACATCTATTAAATCACATCCTTGTGACACAGAGAGCGGAAGCCCTGAGCTGGATCTCAGAGTGATGTACAGAGACGTCACAGAGACTCTCCCTGACCTTCCTGTGTTCCTGATAAACATCCCGGAGGGTCAACATCTGTCCAGTTTAACAGGAAATACACCCAGATGTGAGATTACTGCACTCTAGAATAACTTTGTTGCAACATGGATCAGGCACAATTTTTCTTTGACAAATTTGCGTTGTCACGTACGCAATTGTACCCTTTACAATTCATCAACTGCAGGGGGTATAGGAAGGTTAAAACATAACAAATAGCTAAAGAAACAGCTATGCTATGTATAATAGCTCTGTAGTGATGATGACAATAAATGACACATGCTAGTAGACGGAGAAATATTAACATTCACGCAGGTTCACGTTAGAGAGCGTTTAGCGTTTACTGTATGATCTGATCGTATGATCATGACGCGTGTTATTATAATAGCTTTAAAAACCGTGTATGTAACCAGTCACAGAGTCTCTTTTTAATTCCCTATGATCTAATTGGTGGAAGCTGCTAATTAGCTGGTAATTATTTAATTATCTAACCTGATTAGGTCATGAGAAATGACATGACACTCTAATCTCATGGCTGTGTCTGCTTTATAAAACCTTCACCTACCTTTCACCTCTCCTCCTAACGAGCTAATGAGCTAATTACAGCCTAATCAGTAGGTGGTGCGTATGAAGAAGAGCAGCTCTGACGTTTGCTAACGGCTCGTTCTCGTCACCGAGTTAGGCTTTAATTAGAAGGCTAATGAAAGAGCGTTTAGCGGACCACTCTCAGATTAGATAAGCTGATAAGCTTTAAGGAGAAACTAATTATTCTCCAGGTGTGTGTTATTTATTTATTTATTTATTTATTTATTTATTTATTTATTTATTTATTTATATATTTTAATTATTCCTGTCACCATTTATTTATTTATTTGTTTGTTTGTTTGTTTTTAGGAGAACTGTGACCTTTAGATCATGGATAAATTCATACACTTTAAATGAAGAGGATAAAAACTCAAGAATGGATTAAGAAGAAAAATGTTAAAATGTACACAAAAAAACTTTTTTTTTAATTTAAAATAGATTTTTATAGATTTATATTCAAAATTTTACTGTTTTATTTTTTAATCAGCCACATCATTTCAGGCTGCTGCTCACAGACGCCTGAGTCTGCATTAATTTTTTAAAATAATAATCTGATGGTTGTTTTAGTCTAATTAAATGACAAATTAAAATAAATATTTTTTTATAAAAATAAAAAATATATATTTATTTCTTTATTTTTATACAAATAATTTTATTATATATAAAAAGAAATAAAAAATAAAGTTTTCTTCTTCTTCTTTTTTTTTCTTCTTTTTTTAAAATTTTTTTTCTCTTTATCGGTAAGTGAGTTCTGCCCTCTTCCTCATATGTGAGCTCCCAGATGCCTGTGATTGGCTAGTGTCTCTGTGATTGACAGAGGAAAGAGACTAAGCCCACCATCAGAGCACAACTACAGTGTAGTTTACGGTTAACAAGCTATATATGTATATATATATATATATATATATGTATGTATAACTTTCATAACCTAGAGTATAGAGAGTAGAAAGTTGAGTACTTGACTAATCCCCGAGCGGAAATCTGGTGTCAGAACAGCAACAACATCAAGAGCAAGATGAAGCAGTGAGACTTGATGAGCAGTTGTAGTGGTGTGTATAAAAATACACACTTAAATAAAAACACTTTTATCATTTCAGCTCCTGCTTTTTATTCCACACTGTAGTGCTTCACTGTGGAACTGTCCTGAGACCAAAATAGAGGACATAAAGCAGAAAGTAAACACATTTGGTGTCATGCTGTTAAAGGAAAATAATCAATAGCGGGATTACGTGATGTTAGCACACGTGTTCGAGCTGCGTACGTCTTTATGGCCTCAGAGTTCGATTCCTTTCACACTACAGCAACCTGATTTACGACGGAAATTTTAGTATTTATTATTTGAACTTGTGAATGAGCTGTTACTATAGAAACGACAACATGCAGTACATACAGAATTAGCGTGTGTGTGTGTGTGTGTGAGATCAATAATAAGGCAACGTTTGCAGAGAGAAGATGCTTTGCCTTGTAGTTTTTAGCCGTAACCGGCGCATTAGTGCATTAGCGCAGCGTCTCAGTGGAAGAGAAAGAAATTCTCTCAGCTCCAGTTATCTGACCTGAACACTTGACACTCGATCACACTTTGTCCTCTCCCTCCTCCCTGCCTCGCCTCTCGCTCTGCCTTTTTTCACCCCCCCTTCAATACACACACACACACACACACACTTCCCTCACACACTCAGACACACACTTGGCACTGTCAAGGTTGCAGGATTGAAACCTTGTTTCTGATTTATCTCCTGTTTTCATATCAACATCGGCATTAAAACACGGAGGACGGCGCCGAGTCTGTCTCAGAAGGCTGCAGCTTCTCACTGACAGAGCGCTGACGTGTGACTATCTACCTCGCACCTGTCCGTGACGCCAAAAAACCTCGGACTGCCATGCAGCTCACTTTCTCCTCCGCGAGCGCTCCTTTGCGTCTCCGCCCTCACCATCACCCGGAATGGCATTAATTCCTGATCGACTGGAAGAACCGGTAGAAAGGAAAAGGAAGGAGGAGATTAGCGAGGCAGCTCAACTTGGAAGTCTTACAGGACCACTTGTCCTTAAGGAAATTGTGAAGCGCTGGCATCCGTGTGAACGTTGTCTCTCAGTGATGTAGCCGTAAGAAATCGGAGCTTTGTGCTGGAACGATGACGGAGAGACGGATCGTCTTCACCTTGTTGCTTCTGAGCACCTGGATGACACTGGGACCGTGCTGGGACGGGGAAAAGCCCGGGAAGAACAAGGGTGGGTGGAGATGGAAAGGGGACAGGTCTCGTAAGTAAACCACCCCTCCATTCACCACCCTCCTTCACACACAAGTTCTTTCTCTCTTTAATCTGTCTTTCATGTAATTTTCTTCTACTTTTAAACAGAGGCAAAACTTATACAGCCGTGCTATTTGTTTATTTTAGGAATAACTCATCCAGAGCAACTTAGAGTGGAACCTCGGCATACGAATGCCCTCTCTTATGAATTTTCACCTTAAGTATTGGAATTTTGCAAGAAATTTGCATTAGCATTTTGAGCATAGGAACGAACCGAACCGAACCAAACGCAGGCTAAGTTGAGTGTACGTCCTGGAAGCCGTTCTAATCTTGTTAGCGTTGGTGGAAAACCAAGCAAAGCCAACTGAAGTGAGTTTACCAAGTTTTTTCAGTCAGAGAAAGCTGTTTAGAGTAAACCCACGATACCGACGTTGTCTTCAGCATGTGTTCGAAAGCTAGGTAATATTTTGGGTGTTTTTTTGTTGACAGATCGGTGGTGTGGGTGGTCTGTTCTATTTTTAGCCCAAGCTTGGTGGCACGACTTCCTGTGAGGAGCCTTGACATGGAATGCTTGGCTTGGGTCAGTTCTTTGTAAGCAGCCATATAGTTTACATACGCTTCGTATTGGTCATATTGGGAATATTTTTGGAACGGATTATCTGCATTTACATTATTTTTTATGGAACAAATGCGTCTCACAATACAAATTTTCACCTTAAGAACCCGCCTTCAGAACCAATTAAAATCCTATAACCTCATTCCATTTTAATTCATTTTTATACACCTGAGCAGTTAATGGTCTTGATCAAGGGCCCAGTGGTGCAGTTTGGTGGTCCTGAGGTTTGAACTCACAATCATCTCAATCAGTTGTCCTACATCTTAACCACTTCTTATATATGAAGCTTGTGTGACAAACCAAGACCACGTGGATTGACAGGAAGTTTGCTGTTGTCTCTAGTTCCTGCTAGTTTAGGGTTTGTATTAGAGTCAGTTAGGCTGCTGGTTTGTTTACAGTTTGGGGAAAAGAACCAGTTGGTTTTGTAGCATCTCTCATGTTTGATCTGGACTGATAGAGTTGAGGTTGTGGAGGTTGAGAAAGGTGAGGTTGAGACTTCTGGGGGTACAGACTACTCGACACTGCACAGTTCTCTCATATCTCCATCACGTTAATCAGGTCATCATCTGACCAGGATAAAGAGCTGCAGCTGGTCAGCATGTTCTTCTGTGTTGGATAGCTCACAGATTTTTATATCAAGTAGAGGAAAATGGTTATTTTTCTGTAAAACCACATCATAATGTGTTTCTTCCTCTTAAACCAACCTTATTATTAATAAAATAAATTGACAGTTGTATTAATATCAGAATGACATCATACTTTTAATTTGTTAATTGTTGCATTTAACATGAAAAACATCTGTCACACGAGTTCATGTTATCATTTCACCATGTTTACTCTCTCTCTCTCTCTCTCTATCACCCACCCTCCCCTCTTATTCTTTCCCTCTCTCTCTCTCTCTTTCTCTCTCTCTCTCTCTCTCTCTCTTTTTCTTTCTATCACTCCCCCCTTCTGTTTGTCTGTCTGTCTCTCTCCATCTCTCTTTTACCCCCACATTTCACTACCTCCCTTTCCCTTAAAACTTTGTGTGTGACAGTTATCCAGCTCTAACACTGGAGACTCCTTACCTATTTCATTCATATCCATGTGGAATAAATTTCTCCTTACAGAAAACCTCATCCAAGTTATCTATTCATTATTTTGATTATGATTATTATTAATATTGGACTCTGCTCAGGAATCCATCATTACAGAAACGAGTGATAGATCAGCTCTCTCTCTCTCTCTCTCTCTCTCTCTCTCTCTCTCTACTTAGCAGGGTTTTTCTTCTTTCTCTTCTCCTGCGCTGCTTTCCGATTCCAGCTGTATGTGAGAGTGCAGACGTGTATGAGTTGATGTTGATGAGGTGTGTGTGTGTGTATGAGTGTGTGGGTGTGTTGTAAAAAAATTAAATAAAAAATAAAAGGCGCTGTAAAAGTAAACCCTTCTCAAAACATCCATTAGGCAGAAGTGCAGTGGGGTAAAAAGTAGAAAGCATGCACTTACCACAACGACACACACCACACACACCACACACACAACACCACACACAAAACACCACACACAACACACAAAACACCACACACAACACTGTTTACTGCCTCTGTTGTTGACAAGCTCTTTATTTATTTCGTTATTCTTCGCCTGGGAACTTGATCGGCTGCCAAGCAGATGAACGTTACAGGCTTGCAAAATCTGATCTTCTGTTTCCTTCCGGGATTTTTACACTCTCTTCATTCTCTCTCCATAACAAATAGCCGGAGCTTATGATCAGCTCTCGCGCTCGCCTGATATCTTTGACCTCACTTTCTATTCTTGTGTCTGTGTCTCTGACCTTCTGAATCACAAACACCTTCACTAAATCATGCATTGTTATAATGCGACTGTCTCTGGGTCAGCGCCATTTTTTTCTTCTTGGAGATTTACTGAGTTACGCTTCATCAAGATCTCACAGCTCCAGCCATCTGTAGTGTGACCTGACCTTGCCTTGAACCCGGGGCCAAAAACTCCACTCGGATGAGCTTTAATGTACATGCAGGTGTGTTCTGATGAACCACCATACCGTAACCTAGACTGATGATCTACTGCATGTCAGGGATGTGTCCAGCTCACCAGCTCATACTGCTGTACTCATAGTCGTAAAAATGCCTCAAATGACCAGAATATGACGTGGCTGCATGAGGTCCCGGGTTCAGTCCCAGGCATCTATATCTCCACAATGTTATGCGAATTTCCTCAATGTGGTATGAATAAAGGATCTTATCCTTTAATATACATCTTATCTTATCTTATCTTATCTTATCTTATCTTATCTTATCTTATCTTATCTTATCTTATCAAGTCTTATCTTGTCGTATCTTTTCTTTTCTTATTTTTTCTTTTCTTTTCTCTTCCTGAAAAGTGCAAGGTGTGTAAAGTATCAAGAGAAGGAACTACAGCAATAACCTACAACATAACCTAAGATCGAAATCATGTGTCTATTATCTGGAAGGTCCGCTTATCTGGAAGTTTGTCACCTGGAGTTGTGTCAACTGGAATTCTTTCTAGTTAGATTGAGACATTTCATTCTACTCATCCAAGCAGCTTCTTCAGTCTGAGTGAATTTGGCAGGATTCTTTAATCCATCCCCAAGATCAAGACCTCTTCAACGGTCCACCAGGAAAGCCACACCCCACCATCCACTCTCACATTTACTGATCGTTACTTCTATACACTTGCTCCTTACTCTCCTTCTCTGGAGTCACTGCATCCTAATCCTACCCCCCCACCCCACCCCCCACCCCCCCTTTCTCACCTTCCCCTTGTTCCTGTAAAGAGGTGATCCATGGAGAGTCCTTGTGCCTGGAGGATACAAATTCCTGGAATTGTGCCATGAGTAGTGAAACATCTTGAGCTAACTAGAAAGGAAGCCAGTTGACATCTTACAGGAGTTCCTTACTTGTTAGGAGAGTAAAAGTGATGCTAGATGTGTGCAAATATTAGCATGTTTGCTATCAGCAAAATGTTGATGATGATCAGCTGTTGGACTGGAGCTCAGTTTCAAATTAGTGACTTGGACTCAAACTTACAGGAGTTGGTAATCGGACGTGTCTCAGGCTTGGACTATGGTCGAAATCGTACTTTACAAACAAAACCTACACCATTCAAGCTAACTAACTAGCTGGAGTCCGGTAGCACATCTTCACTTTACTTGGTCACTGTTTAACCCTTGTACATAAACAGAGTGAAACAAAGTGAGTGATTTATATAAAACAGGCAAAGATTTTGGAGAGGTATCGATGCTTTCACGCTACAGCCTGTTCCCTGGTGTCCCTCAGGGCTCCATCATCGGACTGTTTTCATTTAGCCACTACAGTGCTAATTTCTCTTCAGAAGCTTTTCAAAATGACACGAGAGAGTCTCTGTTGTATATCCGTGTCCTGGAAGTAAGAGCTGATGAGCTGTTTAATGACACACTCATAAAACTTCCATCTATACACACACACACACGCCAGCGCCACTAATTACATGCATGAGCACCTTGCCTATAAAAGCGATAAAGCCGTACAAGCCACTCATCATAAACCTGCAGATAAATGACACCTAAATGACTTTGTGTAACCGAGAATGTTCTTCTCTCTGAATGACAAATTACGTTTCGCTCTCGTTGTTTTGTGTAATAGATTTCTCCGAATATGAGAACTGAGGGGATTATTATTAAGTTCTCAGCCCTTTATCCAGAGGGTCAGTTAAAGGTCCTCAGCTTCTCAGTCTTCTCCTCAAGCTGCAGCTCTTCCTTTCACCTGATGGTGGCAGTAGACTGGGATCACACAGATTCCAACAGGTTTTGTTTTTTGTCTGCGGATTCATTCACTGAGTCGTGTTTAAGTGGCGATGCTACGTTCCACTTTGTATTGAAAACCTCTCGGGAATTCCTGATTGCGTCCTTAGCTAAAGCGGTCAGTGATATTTATCTGGAATCAAAGCACAAATTTGTGAATATCATCTGGTGTGTCACGCCTCCACTTCAGCTAGTTTTGATTCACATCCCAAAGACTC
>NC_080726.1:2840704-2870704 GCF_019097595.1 Hemibagrus wyckioides
TCCAGCTGTGGCTGAAGGTCAGGAGGTGAGAAACATTCAGAATGATTCCAGAGGTTGAGGGCTGGATGGGACGTGTTAGTGCCAGATGTTTGATGCTTTTATGTGTTTTTGTTCCTTTTAACATGTGAATGTAGCAAAAAACAAAAAAACGTGATGCTGACTGTTAATTTACATCCAAACAGATTCAGCACATCAGATGAATTATAGAGGAGTCTGGGTGAGCCGTGACCGCACTCCAGCTTCCTGTTCTGTCTCTCTTTATTCTCTCTCTCTCTCTCTCTCTCTCTCTCTCTCTCTTTATCCTCTCTCGCTTTCTTTTTTATTCTCTCTCTCTCTCCAGCCTGGCCGCTTCTAGCTCATTGGGCTGTGCTGAAAACACCATTCACTCTGCGTACTATTTATGTATTTTTTAATTATGTATTTAGATATTTATTTATTTATTTATCTGTTTTGTTCTTTTCTTCTTCCATTTGTTTAGGTGCTAAAAATCCTCATATATCCTTCCTTCCTTTGTCAGTTCCCCCTTTCTTGCTTTCTTTCTTTCTTTCTTTCTTTCTTTCTTTCTTTTTGTTCCTTCCTTCCTTCCTTCCTTTTGTTTTTCTTTATTTATTTATTTAACAAATAAACAAACCAACCAACAAGCAAAAAACAGTCAAAAAATGATAAATAAATAAAAAAAATCTCCATCATCTCCCTTTATTTCTATATTTTTCTTTCTTTTATATGTTTATTTATTCATTCATTCCAACAGTTTGTTTGTTTACATTTTATTCATCTTGTGCTTCAGTGTTTTGTTCCCCACAGGAACCCGTGACTGTAGTAAACCCTGGCCCTGGCTAATTTCCCTTAAACCCCAGCAGATTTAGCGTATCAGCAGCACACATGGCCTTCTCAACTCCACTCTTCTCTCTAGCTTCTTTCCCTTTTTTGTTTTGTTCTGTTTTGTTTTGGATTTTCCTCTTTTCCATACAGAAGCTTCTAGCAGATGGCAGTGCTACTGTCTGAGCTACAGAGACCTTCAGCTCCTCAATGTCACTGATAAATAACAGTTATTTGACATGTGTGGGAGAGAGAGGGGGGGTAGAGAGAGACAGACCGAGGACCGAGAGAAAAAGAGATGGAGAGAGGGGGGAGAGAGAGAAAGAGAGAGAGAAACAGAGAGACAGGCCAAGAGCCGTGGGGGGGGGGGAATAAAGTAAATAGTAAATAAAGTAAATAGAATAAATAAAGAACCGGAGCATGTTTTGCTTAGTTTTTAATAAATGTAACTATATACAGATAAAAACCGCCGTAAGGCTGCTTTAAAATGTTTCTGCAGTGTAACAGGAGGAGTAAAACACTTCAGGTCATGTCATTATGGGAAACTAATCACTGTGTTTATTATTCAGTCAGTCAGTAAAGCACAACACGAACATCCTGCAGGAGAGAAGTGAGATAAAGCAGCAGCTCATCATCACCAGCGTCTAACGAAGGCACTTAACGGTCGGAGCATGCTAAATCACTGGGCGTGGTGGTGTTGTTATTATTATAGGATGTTGTGTGTAATGGGTGTTAATACCAGTGCATTACTGTGATAAATTATGTACAGGTGGGTGTGAGGTGGAAAGTGTGTGTGTGTGTGTGTGTGTGTGTGGTTTTGGCTCCGGCCTAAATAAAAGCATCATGCTATGCTGATGGACAGGATAACAGTGTTACAGAAACACACTCTGGATTCTGGAACGTTCTCTAACATCATTCCGCTCTGCTCTGCTCTGCTGAGACGGGGAAAAAGAGGAAGAGGGATTTTTTTAGAATCTTTATTTCCAATCAAATGGTGAATAAAGCAAATTCTTAAACTAAATAAATAAAAAAACAAAACAACAACAAGCAAATAAAATCAAATTAATTGACTTATTATTGTTTGTTTTCCCTATATAAACAAAAAAAAAATTCTTTCTGGCATCCTTTCTTGCTTTATTTATTTATTTAGATTGATTTATTTATTTAGTTAGTTTGTTAGTTAGTTGTTTGTTTGTTTGTTTATATTTATCTTACCTATCCTTTTAATTAATTAATTTATTTATTTGTATTTTTGTTTATATCTATTTTTCCTTTTCCTTTTCTATCTATCTATCTATCTATCTATCTATCTATCTATCTATCTATCTATCTATCTATCTATCTATCTATCTATCTATCTGTCTATCTGTTTATATTTATTTTTACTTATCCTTTCTGAAAACCTTTTGCACATGTCAGTATTTTTAAGAAATAAATAAGTAAGTAAATAAATAAATAAATAAATTCCACGACTTATTATATATTTATTGTTGACATTTAAAACACATTTTTAATATAAAAGCAAACAAACAAATACATTCTTTTTCTTTCTTTCCTTCTTTCATTTATTTTTCATATCATGGGAAGTTTCAGGTTGAGTTTTTAAATCTAATTTTAACAGATAAATAAATAGATCCATCGCTAAAAAATCTTCTTCTACTCCTGTACTTCTATTTCTTCTTCTTTTTCTTCTGCTGTTTATGTTTACATGACTCTGATTTTCTGTTTCTTCTCCACATCTTCCTCTGAGGCAGTTAATGAGATAGTGAGTCAGTGACTCCTGCAAATCAGACCAATAAACTGCACTAAACCTAATCAGAGCAGGAAGTGCAGTAATCACGGCCCAGGCTTCTGCTGAGCTGCTGTCCAGCTGCACGGAGTGAAGGATGATGATGTGATGGAGATGGATGATGGAGATGATGGAAAAGATGTGTTGAAAGTGATGTGAAGGAAAAGATCTGATGTACATGATGAGATGGAGATAATGAGATGGAGATGATGTGATGTAGATGATGTGAAAAAAAAGATGAGATAGAGATGATGTGATGGAGATGATGTGATGGAGGTGATGTGATGGAGATGATGAGATGGAGGTGATGAGATGGAGGTGATGTGATGGAGGTGATGTGATGGAGATGATGAGATGGAGATGATGAGATGGAGGTGATGTCATGGAGATAATGAGATGGAGATGATGTGATGGAGATGATGTGATGGAGATGATGAGATGGAGATGATGAGATGGAGGTGATGTGATGGAGATGATGTGATGGAGATGATGAGATGGAGGTGATGTGATGGAGATGATGAGATGGAGATGATGAGATGGAGATGATGAGATGGAGGTGATGTGATGGAGGTGATGTGATGGTGATGATGAGATGGTGATGATGAGATGGAGGTGATGTGATGGTGATGATGTGATGGTGATGATGAGATGGTGATGATGAGATGGAGGTGATGTGATGGAGATGATGTGATGGAGATGATGAGATGGTGATGATGAGATGGAGATGATGTGATGGAGATGATGAGATGGTGATGATGAGATGGAGGTGAAGTGATGGAGATGATGAGATGGAGATGATGAGATGGAGATGATGAGATGGAGATGATGTGATGGAGATGATGTGATGGTGATGATGAGATGGAGATGATGTGATGGAGATGATGAGATGGAGATGATGAGATGGAGGTGATGTGATGGAGATGATGTGATGGAGATGATGAGATGGTGATGATGAGATGGAGGTGATGTGATGGAGATGATGAGATGGAGATGATGAGATGGAGGTGATGTGATGGAGATGATGTGATGGAGATGATGAGATGGAGATGATGAGATGGAGGTGATGAGATGGAGGTGATGTGATGGAGATGATGTGATGGAGATGATGAGATGGAGGTGATGTGATGGAGATGATGTGATGGTGATGATGAGATGGTGATGATGTGATGGAGATGATGTGATGGAGATGATGAGATGGAGATGATGAGATGGAGATGATGAGATGGAGGTGATGTGATGGAGATGATGAGATGGTGATGATGTGATGGAGATGATGTGATGGAGATGTTGTGAGGGAGATGATGTGATGGAGGTGATGTGATGGAGATGATGTGATGGAGATGATGAGATGGAGATGATGAGATGGAGATGATGAGATGGAGATGATGTGATGGTGATGATGAGATGGAGATGATGTGATGGAGATGATGTGATGGAGATGATGAGATGGTGATGATGAGATGGAGGTGAAGTGATGGAGATGATGAGATGGAGATGATGAGATGGAGATGATGAGATGGTGATGATGAGATGGAGATGATGTGATGGAGATGATGAGATGGAGATGATGAGATGGAGGTGATGTGATGGAGATGATGTGATGGAGATGATGAGATGGTGATGATGAGATGGAGGTGATGTGATGGAGATGATGAGATGGAGATGATGAGATGGAGGTGATGTGATGGAGATAATGAGATGGAGATGATGTGATGGAGATGATGTGATGGAGATGATGAGATGGAGATGATGAGATGGAGGTGATGTGATGGAGATGATGTGATGGTGATGATGAGATGGTGATGATGTGATGGAGATGATGTGATGGAGATGTTGTGATGGAGATGATGTGATGGAGATGTTGTGAGGGAGATGATGTGATGGAGATAATGAGATGGAGATGTTGTGATGGAGATGATGTGATGGAGATAATGAGATGGAGATGATGTGATGGAGATGATGAGATGGAGATGATGAGATGGAGATGATGTGATGGAGATGATGTGATGGAGATGATGAGATGGTGATGATGAGATGGAGGTGATGTGATGGAGATGATGAGAAGGAAAAGATGTTTTTGTTTACAGTTCTGTATATGATTATATTTTGAAGATCCTCCACTTCCACTTGTTGTTCATGCAAAGAAACCTGACATGATGAAACTCACTTTCTGAACATAATATAAATATAAAAATATTCTCTAATGACTTGTCTTGATTTCCTCTGATCCTCTGAGCAGCGTGAGGAATCCTCTCAATCTCTTTAAAATTTACAAACCTCCAGAACACTCCCTCGGTTCTTTGTTCCCTGTCCGGTCTGCCTCACCCAAAGACGTGGAGATAATTATTTCAGAAGCATCGTTACTTCAGAGCTCAGTGTTTTGAGGTGTGGAGAGGAGATTAGCTGAATTATTAAAAGCTGTAGAATTCCCCTGTGTTGTGATGTGAACACTTGCAGAATCTAATGACAGAAATGGCTGGAGGCTGTGATGGAGATGTAAAAGTGTATCTACAGCAGTGTTTAGAATGATGGGGGGTCCTTCACTCTGCTTCATTAAAACTAATCCCTGCAGTTGAGTCAGTGTCTCTTGTTCTTACACTTTTCTGAGGACTCTTTCTTCTCAGTGGAGTGGTTGGATATTTTAATTGCAATAATAAAATATTTACATTTCTGGCATTTGGCAGAGGTCCTTTTCCAGAGCAACTTACATTTTTATCTCCCCTATATTTGGTTGATAAAGTACCTTTCTGGCTATCATAGCTACTTTACAGTTCTGTAATGAATCAGAAATGATTAGCTGTCGTTTATTACACATTTATTAAAACGCAACCATTCAACCATAAAGATTTGTCTATCAGTTCCAGAGTCAGTATCATTACCAGAGTCAGTGTCAGTATCAGTGCCAGAGTCAGAGTCAGTATCAGTACCAGAGTCAAAATCAGTACCTGTCAGTATCAGTACCAGTGTCAGTATCAGTACCAGAGTCAGTATCAGTACCTGTCAGTATCAGTACCAGAGTCAGAATCAGTACCTGTCAGTATCAGTACCAGAGTCAGTATCAGTACCAGAGTCAGTATCAGTACCTGTCAGTATCAGTACCAGAGTCAGAATCAGTACCTGTCAGTATCAGTACCAGAGTCAGTATCAGTATCAGTACCAAAGTCAATATCAGTATCAGTGCCAGAGTGAGAATCAGTATCAGAGTCAGTATCAGTATCAGTACCAGAGTCAGAGTCAGTATCAGTACCAGAGTCAAAATCAGTACCTGTCAGTATCAGTACCAGTGTCAGTATCAGTACCAGAGTCAGTATCAGTACCTGTCAGTATCAGTACCAGAGTCAGAATCAGTACCTGTCAGTATCAGTACCAGAGTCAGTATCAGTACCAGAGTCAGTATCAGTACCTGTCAGTATCAGTACCAGAGTCAGAATCAGTACCTGTCAGTATCAGTACCAGAGTCAGTATCAGTATCAGTACCAAAGTCAATATCAGTATCAGTGCCAGAGTGAGAATCAGTATCAGAGTCAGTATCAGTATCAGTACCAGAGTCAGAATCAGTACCAGAGTCAGTGTCAGTACCTGTCAGTATCATTACTAGAGTCAGAATCAGTTCCAGATTCAGAATCAGTACCAGAGTCAGTATTAGTAGAGTTAGAGTTAGAGTCAGTGTCAGTATCAGCAGCGAAGTCAATATCAGATTCACTGATCATCTTTAATATCAGAATCAGTATTACAATAAGAGTTAATACCAGTGTAGGAGTCAGTATCACAGTCAGTGTCAGTATCAGAGTCATTATTAATATCAGTCAGTGTCAGTATTAAAGTCAGTGTTTGTATCAGAGTCAGTAATAGAGTCAGTATTAATATCAGAGTCAGTATTCGTGTTCGAGTCAGTATGCCCTCGCCCCCCTCCTCGTACCCCACACTCTCAGTACTCCTCTCTCTCTGCTGTTCCACAGAGAGCTCCTTCTCAGCGCTGCCCCTGGTTATAATGCCTGAGCGCATGCACATAATCTCTCTCTAGTTCCATGCTGTGAAGCTGCAACTAATCATGTCCACAGAGACAGCCAGAGCTCCCAGTGCCGCCTAGCAGGCCTTCAGCACCGGACTCACCTGAAGAGGACATGAGCCTTACAAACAGTGTGAGGATGAGGAACGCTCTCTAACAGGGTTCACAGGAAGTACACTGACGTGCAACTTGGACAGGATTAGATTTGTGGTCAGTAACATTACTGAATTGTTTCTGTTGACGGATTTGAATATGAATAAAATACAAGAGACTCACGTTCCACATGTAAAACTAATCTGGTCTGAATAGGGCTTAAATCTCATCCCGGTAAAATGCCACATCAATCTTCATCTCTGACCTCCTGATAAATTGTGTAAAAGTTATTTTATAAACCGTGCTAATATTCCGAATGAGTTTTGTGTGTGCTTGCTTTGTCCTCACCGTCCAGCCACTCCTCTGCTACCTATTTAAGTCAGGATCGATAATAAATGAGCTTCCTGCATTCAGTCCCAGTCCTGGGGGAAGATCACGGCTTTCAAGCAAATTGGAAATTTAGAATTGGCCCTTTCTGTGATTCCATACGGAGAAGTCAGATCGCCGCACATGGCCGGGTTTAATGAGTCACCAGGGGAGGGGAGGAGAGGGAAGGGGAGGTACGGGGGGTTGTGATGGGGGGGCAGTTTGGATTTGGGGGACACCAGCTTTTGGCCCGTGAGCCCCGGAGGGCAGCTGGGTACACCACCTGTTATAGAGCTGTGAAGTGGATCTCATCTAAGATTTGGCTGCTGCACCAGATTTCCAGTGGGGGGGTTGAAAACGATTGAGGGATAGAGGAAAAGAGGAATAGAAAGTCACGTGATGATGGTGATTTGGGTCAGATTGGTGTATTAAGTCATTTCCACTCAGGAACTGTACTTTAGTGTGTAGATGGAAATACATATGTTGTCATTTTTGTTTTATTTAACAGCACTTTTCCTTTTCCCTTTGCCTTTGATTCATTGGTTTCCACTTTTTTTGCCTCCGCCTACCAGCTGGGATGGACTAGGTTTCTTTTCCCTAACCAATCATATCAATTATACTCAAGTTGTGATCATCACAGAGGTAGAGGGTGGAGATGAGGATGATGTTCTTAAGCAGCATGAACGTTACACTATGTTACAACATCCATGGATGAAGCTACAGCGCTTTTTGAAATCCAAAATGTTAGTTAACATAAAGTCAGGTTAACATCGTTACAATCAGATGGCTTTGTCTATCGCTTCCATTCATCCTATTTATACGTCTGAGCAGGTACAGGACTTGTTTCAGGAGCCAGCAGATTCATGGTACTGACGTTTGAGCTCACAACCATTTGATCAGTACAGGTAGTCAGTAGATGAACTATCATCTCGTTATTCTAGCTAGATTTGCTAGTGTTAGAAATTCTCACTGCTCTGGTGTGCTTAGTTATCACTCACAGTACTCACAGATTCTTCACTACTATTTTTATCTCTGGCTTTAACTGAGTTTAAGGCTAACTACGGCTAAAACTCGCATGTTAGCAGACGTCACAGAAAAATAAAATGGAGGCAAAATCATTAGTGCTAAAAAAAAGTTCTGGTTTTGAAAGTGTAAGCTTCTCTAAAAATTGTCCGAAAGTGTAGGAAAGGTTTATTAATGTACACATTTTTATTTTCTATCATTTAAACACTTTTTACCAGTATGCTGACAAACGGAAACGGGACTTATGGGACGTTTTCACTCAGTATAAAGAACTGAATGATGTTCAGGCTGTGAGTCTGATCTAAAACGAGTCTGTCGGCTTTCAGTGTGTTTTAGACGTGTGTTTTTCCCTCTGTTGGAGAACCGTACACAGAATTTTACGGATTGAGGATCAAATCTGAGCTGCTTTTTAGATGAACAAGCACTCGGAGCATCTCAGAGAGCAGAAATGGGTTTGATATCAACATTTACTTTGAAGATACAAACATTTGTGTGGAAATAATTTGTTATTTGCAACTTTTCTACGAATATATTAACCCTTAGCAGGCTAAAATACAGAAATCCTTCTGAAACACTACAAATTCTTAAAGTCCTGAGTGTCTACTTTCACATGAGCTTCATGTTAACCTCCATTGTGGAGTAAGACATGACAAAGACACACAATCATCAACATGGACACAACAACAACAGGAGGAAATCACATTTTTTAGCCTCAGTCTGAGATTCTGCACTGTATCTAGATCACTGTTCGAACTTTGGCAGATTTGTTATATTGACCATCTTATTGACCAGATTTTATTTTTGTGTGATCAGAGCACACTCCAGTGGATTTGATCTAACACGGGTCATCAGGATTTCTAAAATATTTCTACTTTTCATTCACATTTATATGAAATAAAAAAGAATCCAAAATAGAAGAACTAGCACTCAGTTTTCCCAGTGTTGCAGTTAGAGGAGTAAAAAAAAAATGAGGATAACGGTGTATATAATAGGATGACAGAGGTGTAGAGATGATTTATACTGGATATAAATTCCCTTATCGACCGTCTCCGGAGAGTGGAGCGGTTTCTTCTCCTCTTTCTGAGCTACCTCAGTGATAATAAAGTGTGTAATAATGTTTCTCACCTGATGCAATATCATACATATAATGGTGTCATTGCACAAACAGACAGTTTTCTTTTTTGTACACATAAACAAAAAAAAGTAATTACTCGTGTTTCTTCTGTCTTTGTGTTTCTGTTCTTAGAATAAAAATGCATATTTTTTGGTGTTGTTTTTACTGTTTACTGTGAATTCAGTCAAGTAACTTGCAGAAAAAAAAGTCAAATATTACACACTGTATTTATTTGTTTAGAGTCATTACAGCTTTTAATATTTACATTTCTGGCATTTGGCAGATGCCCGTATCCAAAGCGGGCAAACTTACAATTTCATTTCATTGAAACAATTGAGGGTTAAGGGCCTGGCTCAGAGGCCCAGCAGTGGCAACTTGGTGGAGGTGGGATTCAAACTCACAACCTTCTGATCAGTACAACACCTTAACCACTAAGTTACCACATTTATACCTGGCCTTTCCAACCACCCAACCTAAACTAATCATTAGACTTGAAAATGTTTTAAATATACAACACAAATACAAAGTACAAAATATATCTGAGTATACAGAATATACAATGATCAGGCATAACATTATGACCACCTGCCTAATATTGTGTTGGTCCCCCTTTTTGCTGCTAAAACAGCCCTGACCCATCCTGCACTGTGTATCCTGACCCCTCTCTATCAGAATCAGCATTAACGAGCAACAGTAGCTCATCTGTTGGATCGGATCACACGGGCCAGCCTTCTCTCCCCACGTGCATCAATGAGCCTTGACCGCCCATGACCCTGTCTCCGGTTCACCACTGTTCCTTCCTTGGACCACTTTTGATAGATACTGACCACTGCAGACCGGGAACACCCCACAAGAGCTGCAGTTTTGGAGATGCTCTGATCCAGTGGTCTAGCCATCACAATTTGGCCCTTCGTCAAACTCGCTCAAATCCTTATGCTTGTCCATTTTTCCTGCTTCTAACATCAACTTTGAGGACAAAATGTTCACTTGCTGCCTAATATATCCCACCCACTAACAGGTGCCATGATGAGGAGATCATCAGTCTTATTCACCATTAAAACCATTAGGACACCCAGGTTAGTGATTTCTATCAGTATCAATGGAGTGCACTTTAAAACTCTTTAAAGTGAATTTTCTTACTTCAGGTAAAATGTAAACATTCCCCTTAAGGAGAAACTGCAGATTTCAGTATATATCAAATGTATCAGTATATAAAACCGTGTCCATGTGAAGGGTTTTCCCAGGCCCCCAGACACTCATATATGATCCCTGCACTCTGAAGTGCTAATAAAATGCTAATAAAATCACAGCACTTGTAGCTATGTCTTACACATCCCTGATGGTTCCCAGATATCGAGTTGTTTAAGATCCCACAGAAACAGATCAGAAATAAAGTGTATGATCTCCAGGACAGATTGTAAACTCATCCTTGTACTCGTCCTAATGCCAGCTTCCTTATTCCAATCAGAATTAGCATTTAGCATCAACAGCACTCGTAGTGCTGATTACACGCCTCACTGAGCATTATGTGCGCTCTGTCTGTCTGCCGTTTATCCCGTCACCGATGCCAGCCTCCTTTCTGACAGTCTGGTGAATCAGCTGGCTCACTTTCCCGTCCACTCCCTCGCTGCTGGCCCAAATTAACCTCCTGTCACCGGGCCACAATGGAAGTGGGAATGGCCTGGTCTGATTTATCCCACATTTAGTCTTCAAAGGGGGCATGCGACCCCCTCACCCTCCCCTCACTGCCTGGGAAAAGAGTGTCAGTCTATTAGGCAAGCAGAGTGACAAGGTTTGATTGGGGTGTGTCTCTGGTCAATGAGTGTATTTAAGACTGAATTGGATGCATGCGTGGGTGTGTTTGGAGTGGGTGGTCCGGGTTCTGCCCAGATGCTCTGGGACAGAAATATAGACTCCGGTTTCCGAGACACTTCCATACACACTCAAGGAGTCCGTCTTCATGGATAAACAGCCAGCGTGGTTTTTTTGTTTCGATTACTGACCTGTCGAGCCAATGTGGACACAAAGATTCGGTCGCTTTAACGGACTTCTTTTCTGGAGTCTGGTTGTTTGCCCTCGCTTTTCTCTGCAAGTCTTAGTCCCTGTGTTACTCCCAACAGACTCGGGCCCTGCACAGGCGGCTAAGGAAGGGGTCACTCCGGCCCCCGCCTCGGGACACGATGAAGACAACACCCTGGCCTACACAGGTACTGTGCTTCTTCTACTCATCTGTAGCGTCCATCAACGTCCATCAGCATCCATCTGCATTTGACTTCACACTTAAACAAGTCTCACTGTAAAATGTCAGCAAATACAGATAATATACATAACTAGTGTCCATTATAATGCACAGAAGTTTAGAAAAGTCATTTTTTGTTGTCCATAGATCAAATTAGTAGCAAAATCTTCTGATTAATTACTGTAGGGTCGCCGTGACAACTGTATATGACGTATTTATGATAATGCTACGTGGTCTCGTGCCCTGATGAGCTTTTCTGGATTTTCGTACCAATGGCATGACGTCATTAAGGATATTTAATAATAATTAATGTTTGATATCGTCTTAAAATTCATAAAGGAAATTCTGATGTTGTGATGAGTTTCATTTGATTGACGTGATTATGAAGTGGGCAGAGCTTAAAGCCGTCTTGGTCATGAATGGTTGAAACAGTGACCTGAACAAGTTCCTGTTGAGTTTTGATCGTTCTCTTGATACGTTTCATCCATGTGAACTTTTGATACAGGAAAGAATAAAAGACTCTCCTATTCATGTCTGTATTTAAATGAAGGTGGTTATTAAATTTAGCGTTCACAGAGTGAAATCTTTCGAGGTTTGACTTTGAATCGTGACCCGAACGGCCTTTCTGTTCTCCGTGATTAGCTGTGAAGATCCCTACGGCTTCACGAGCGCAAATCCTCAATGTTTCGGTTTAAACGCTTTCTCTTTCTCTCTCTCTCCGAGTGGAAGAGCGTGCCTTCATACCGCACTCATTTCCTCTCTTCAACCCGAAGACACACCAGGCGCGTGTCCTGCCTTTAGGCTCCGTCTCACTCCAGATGTAATTACCTGAGTCAAGAGCACGAGGTTGTTTCCCGCTTCGCATTCCCTTATCCAATCTTCATTCTCCTCACCGACCTCGGAGCTTAACCGTGTCCACTGCGACACTCTCCACATGCCGCCGAGTTCGTTCTGTAGAGTGGAGCATCATCGGCACAAACATGTCTGATTATTCCGGACCAAGTCTCTGGGTGCACTGAAGAGCCCTGAAAACCTGTTGTGTAATTGTTGTTGTCGTGATTAGCATGGCTGAGAGGATGCTAAGCAGGCCTGGTTTAATCGCTCTGATCTACACACGCTAATAAGCCATCCGCAGACGGAGGATTTCGGCTAGTCGCCAGGCTTCGGGTTGGAGAGGGGGATGGGGGGGGTCAGGGGGAAAAGTCAAACGCCCCGCTTTTGTGAGTCTGGACGTCCATATGGTGCCCTTATGTCTGTCTGAATTGTGTGATGTTTGGAGTGAAGGGTGTGAAATAGCAGCTTGAGGAATATACAGTCACACACACACACACACAAACATGCACACACATGCTGCAACTTATGATGAACTTTAGCCCATTATATTAAGTATTATATTACACATGCTGGATTATAAATGCTTGATTTTGATTGGACAGGAGGTGTTGGTTATGGTTGCTGTAGTAACAGCTCCACATTCAAGTCAATATGGTGATGTTTTCTGAATGGAAAGTTATGGAAGGAGTCTCCAGTGTCAGTGCTTTATAACAGTCAGAGTTGAAGAGGTAGCGTTAAGATTTTAGGATATCTCCAGGACTGAGGAGTTTGAAAATTTTGTCTTTTATCAAGGAAAATAAAAAGAGAATTTGGGATTGGGTAGGATCAGTGTAGACATTTAATGACATGTTTATTATATTCCTGGAAGATGAGAACATCTGTAGTATGTTCATGGAGCTGAAATGTGGAGAATGTGGAGGTTAGGTGGAGGTTAGCATGAAGGTTGAGGCGTTAATGCTTAAAGTGTGTCCCACATAACACTTGTTTTTTAACAGACTATTCTACAGCTGTATAGCATAAATAGTGTTATCTGGTGTGTTCAGACTGAAAACCCCACCACCAAGAAGAAGAAGAAGAAGAAAAGACAAGGAAAAAGAAGACGAGTCATAAGAAAAAAATTAGGAAGAAGAAAAAGACGAGGAAGAAAAAAAATAGGCAACAAGAAGAAGACAAAGAAAAAGAAGAAGAAGAAGAAGAAGACAAAGAAAAAGACGAAGAAGAGAACTCCCTGGGTGATGCACTTACTAACTCAAAATGCTGGACACTTCATGCATTTAACACTCGCAGCTTTGCTTACGTAAGAAGCAGAAAAGGGGCGGGGCCACCAGGCATTGACACCGGACGAGAAAAAAAAAATCCAAGATGGCCGCTGACACACCGGTAGAGGTCATCTTACAAAGGTCTTTCACATTAGCCGCATCACTTTACATGCATCTGACGTCATTCGCCATTGACTGGGAAACTGGGATTCTACTTAGCGTTCCGTTTGAGACGATACAACCCTTCTAACATTCATACGCTAGATGCTAGAGTACATAGTGCGCAGTGTAAGTGTGTAGTGGGTCATTTGGGACGCGGCTTCAGTGAAATACACAATTCCCTTGTCTCTTAGTGCGCTTGTGAGGAAATTGTTCCAGTTGTCCCTTTTTAGTAGCTACTAAAGCATGGATGTCGTGTGTGATACTTGCAGCAGAGGTGTGTGTGGGTTCAGCAGATTGTGTCTCGTTTCTTGCCTGGCTGGATATTTGTGTGTGTGTGTGTGTGTCGGGGTGAGATCTCATGCTGTGGGTTGTAAATCTGCAGAGAACCTGCGCTCCCAGCTCCTCTGCCGCGTGTTGTGAGGTCAGCGGCACCACATATCCCATCCATCATATTTATAGAGCTCATCACAGCGGCAGGCTTGTTTTGGCAGCTGACAGCAGCAGGGAGACAAAGAGCGGCCTTTCGCTGCTTTCATGAAAAGGACAGAAAAGGGAGATATGACTAAAAGGTGTTGCGGTGATGCGAACAAGATGGAGTATGTCAGGTGAAAGAGAGTGTAATATCAAAGGTCATGTCGAGGATACGTTAACTGGGTGATGTCAAACCATCGGTTTTATTCAGGAAGTAGACCTGGACGATGTTGACTCCAGTGTTCATTTGTTTGACTAGATTAGATTTCCTGCAAACGATTCAGAGTCACTGAGGTGAACGAATCAGTAGAGATACTCATTCGGTTCATTCAGCTAGTGAACTGACTGAGTCACTAAATTGGAAAGAATCTTATGGAGGTGGTTTATGATAGTATGAATGAATGATTCTGTGCCCTTTTGGGTCAGTGAATCATTTGGATGATGCTTTAGATTCAGTGGATCAGTGTGGAGACCAAGAGTCTCTCCTTTTGTATTTAAAGAGCCATTATTTGAATCAGTGAATCATGATGGAGATTCGTTCCTTCTCCATTCAGTAAATAACAGCTTAAATCAGCGAATCATTTTGACAATGCCCGAGATTCTCTCCTGTTGAGTAAGTGTTTGATTCAGTGAATCAATTTGTCAATGTCCAAGATTATTTCTTGTTAAATTTAGTGAGTCAGTGTTTGATTCAGTGGATCATTTTGTCAAGTCTGAGATTCTCTCCTGATGAATTTAGTAATTCAGTGAATCTTTTGTCATGACTGAGATTTACTTTCTTTCCCATTCAGTGGATCAGTGTTTGATTCAGTGAATTGTTCAGTAAAGATTTTGTGAATGACAATTTGAGTCAGTGAATCATTTTGTCATGTCTGTGATTCCCTTCTCTTGCATTTAGTGAGTCTGTGTTTGAATCAGAGAATCATTTTGTCATGTTTGAAATTCTCTCCTTTTCAATTCAGTGAGGTCATTTTTTGACTCAGTGAATCATTCTGGCTTGATGGAGATTAGTTTCTTTTAGATTCAGTGAAAAACAGTTTGAATCAGTTAATCATTTTGTCTTGTTTGAGATTCTCTCCTCTTGCATTTACTGAGTCATTGTACCTTTCTATCATAAATAAGATTCTTTTTGCATTTAGTAAGTCGTTGTCTGAGTCATGGAATCTTTCTGTGATGACAGAGATTCTATCCTTTCACATTCAGTGGATCAGGGTTTGAATCAGTGAATCATTCTGTCATGATTTTAAGATTCACTCCTTTCACAGTCACTGAATTTTGACAGTTTGAATCAGTGAATCATTTTCCTTCCTCTTTGATTTAGTGAGTCAGTGTTTGACTCAGTGAATCTTTCTGTCATAACTGAGATTCACTTCTACATTTTCAGTGAATCAGTACTTGAATAAATGAATCTTTCTGTCATGATTGACATTTGAATCAGTAAGTCTTTCTATCACGACAGAAATTCTATCGTTTTGTATTCAATGGCTCAGAGTTTAATTCAGTGAATCTTTCTACCATGACAGAGATTCACTCCTTTCCCATTCAGTGGACATCATTTGATTCAGTGAATCTTTCCATGACGTTTAAGATTCACAATTGTTAATCATCTACATTTTCTCCTTTCGCATTAAGTGAGTCATTTTTGAATCAGCGAATTGTTCTGTCCTGCCTGAGATTTGGTGCTCTGTCCCTCAGGGGGATTGCACACACACACACACACACACACACACACCAAAATTTTATGACAAATACTAAACTTTAAATACCACTGTAATTACACAGAATAAAACACGCAGACAAGGCTCCAGATTTGAGGCTCGACTCAGTGAACCAGTGAATGAATCAAAAGGAATCATTTAACTGAACAGAATCAAATTAGTTGACTCAAAAAGTTCAGCCTATAATATTAGCAACGGCTCAAATTTGGATGCGAAGCTCTATTCATATAATTATGTAGAAATATAAATCATAATAATATAATAGCTTTATTGAGAAATAATAATTTTACAATAATAATCATTAACTTTTGCATGCATACAGAGTGGCTAACCTCTTGGGGGAAAATACCTATATACACTATATTGCCAAAAGTATTCGCTCACCCATCCAAATAATCAGAATCAGGTGTTCCAATCACTTCCATGGCCACAGGTGTATAAAATCAAGCATCTAGGCATGCAGACTGTTTTTACAAACATTTGTGAAAGAATGGGTCGCTCTCAGGAGCTCAGTGAATTCCAGCGTGGAACTGTGATAGGATGCCACCTGTGCAACAAATCCAGTCGTGAAATTTCCTCGCTCCTAAATATTCCACGGTCAACTGTCAGCTGTATTATAAGAATGTGGAAGTGTTTGGGAACGACAGCAACTCAGCCACGAAGTGGTAGGCCACGTAAACTGACGGAGCGGGGTCAGCGGATGCTGAGGCGCATAGTGTGAAGAGGTCGCCAACTTTCTGCAGAGTCAATCGCTACAGACCTCCAAACTTCATGTGGCCTTCAGATTAGCTCCAGAACAGTGTGCAGAGAGCTTCATGGAATGGGTTTCCATGGCCGAGCAGCTGCATCCAAGCCATACATCACCAAGTGCAATGCAAAGCGTCGGATGCAGTGGTGTAAAGCATGCCGCCACTGGACTCTAGAGCAGTGGAGACGCGTTCTCTGGAGTGACGAATCGCGCTTCTCCATCTGGCAATCTGATGGACGAGTCTGGGTTTGGTGGTTGCCAGGGGAACGGTACTTGTCTGACTGCATTGTGCCAAGTGTAAAGTTTGGTGGAGGGGGGATTATGGTGTGGGGTTGTTTTTCAGGAGCTGGGCTTGGCCCCTTAGTTCCAGTGAAAGGAACTCTGAATGCTTCAGCATACCAAGACATTTTGGACAATTCCATGCTCCCAACTTTGTGGGAACAGTTTGGAGCTGGCCCCTTCCTCTTCCAACATGACTGTGCACCAGTGCACAAAGCAAGGTCCATAAAGACATGGATGACAGAGTCTGGTGTGGAGGAACTTGACTGGCCTGCACAGAGTCCTGACCTCAACCCGATAGAACACCTTTGGGATGAATTAGAGCGGAGACTGAGAGCCAGGCCTTCTCGTCCAACATCAGTGTGTGACCTCACAAATGCGCTTCTGGAAGAATGGTCAAAAATTCCCATAAACACACTCCTAAACCTTGTGGACAGCCTTCCCAGAAGAGTTGAAGCTGTTATAGCTGCAAAGGGTGGACCGACGTCATATTGAACCCTATGGATTAGGAATGGGATGTCACTTAAGTTCATATGCGAGTCAAGGCAGGTGAGTGAATACTTTTGGCAATATAGTGTATATTTTTGTGTGTGTGTGTGGGTATGTGTGTTGGGGTTGCACTATATTACAGTTTATCTACAAACCTGATAATTTTATTTATTGCTGTTTCTTATTGCATCCCGGTTACACCATACAGCATAAATATAACACCAATAGTGTTTCCTTTATTAGAGAGCTTAAAAGTTTGCATCCACAAACACTTCTGCATCTTTTATCAAACACACAGGAGCCCGAGCGATTAAGCATGCCTTTACGGATGTGTATTATTATTTTTTACCATCACCTTCCACAGAACGAGAATTGAATGAGAAGTGCTGTTCTTAACGCCGTCACTATTTCACTTGCTGACACTCAATTATATTGTTCCCTTTTTCCTCAGAGTTTGTTGCTAGGCAACAGCCAAAGCAATACTTCTGCAGGTTGCAGAAAAAAAAAACCCTGTCTGGCTGGCTGGCTGTGTTGTTGTTTTTATTATTTATTTATTTATTTTTATTATTATATACAGTAGTTCTCACAAATATTTCCGCTGGGTGCTATTTTGGTGCGTGTAACCCCGAGGAGGCAGCAGGAACCTGGTGTACTTTTTTCATAAATCTCAAACATAGACTGTATCTATGCTTTGTATGTATTTAAGCAGTTTTTTTGAAGCTCTGGCAACCTGTACAGTTTTAAAAATCGATCCAAATTGTAGATCAGATACAGTTTTGAACGTTTTAATGTTTCTGATACAAACCTTTTGGTCAGGAGTCACTAAGGTGAACGAATCAATAGTCATTGATTTCATGGAGTTGATTGTTGATTGAAGTTGATTCATGAAATTGATTCAGTAACTGAATCAGTGAATCTTTTTTTACCAAGATTTGCTCCTTTCATACACGAATCAAATCCACAACCATTGCAAAAGACTAATTTTGTGTTTCTCCAACCATTTCTCTGATGATATTTTGAGGATTTCTGGAGGATTTTATGGTTTTAAGATTTATCTCAGAGCAAGTTTTAACCTCCTGGCAGATGCAGCCAAGCTTTGGTCTTTTGGAAACTAGTGGTTGGAAGATCATTTTACTGACTCTTTGAATCTTGTTCAGCAATTTGTTTTCAGAAAATGTTCATTGCGCATGTCTTGTGATAATTTTATGATAATTCCTAAATATTACCCAACATTACATTAGTATTATTGACTGTATGATACCGATCCAGGAAGTGGTCACGTGACGAATGAATGAACGACTTGGGCCCGAAGACTCGTGAGATGAACTAATCATTTCTGTTTCCACCACAGACTGCATAGCCTTTTTGGCCTCATCTGAACCCAACTCCATATTCCATCTGCAGTTCTAGTGATGCTTTTTTGTAAGCTTCTTTCTACACAGCTTGAGGATAGATGCAAGAACCGAAAGAATTGGCTAGATCATGCAAATCTAAAATGTTATATAATAATCTATACCTGTTCTCTTGAAGATGGCCAATAATGACAAATTCGATTATATAATTAAAGCCTGTAACAGTATTTTGCATTATTATTGTATTATCTATTTTTTTTCTTCAGTCACGTGCTATTGTCATGACCCCGCTGCGTAATTCTGAGCTCTCTTTCTTCCTTTCATTCTTCATCACCCCAAGTCTCCTGCTGGGCGTCACTCCTCAGCGTTCCACATGAAGGGCTTCACTAAGTGACAAAACAGAACCAGATTTGTTCAGCTTGCCGTTCAGGACCCTCCAAAGACCCTTGTGTCTTTTTCTCACGGCTTGTAGCTGGTGTGAAGAATGCGCCCTCTATGCTGTTTGTTGTAGTCTGTTTCCTCCACTGTTTTGGCTCTTTCATTGTGAGGTTGTGGTTTGTCTTTTGTAATGGAAGTACTACTCTTTCATTCCATTGATAGAGGTTTTTTATGCTGCTTTGTGTGATGGGCATACCAAAATACAACACAAACTTAATCCAGTTTTCTTTACGATTTGGACTGTTAATTGATTTCGTTTTAGAGTGGAACTAAATTGAATAGACTTTTTTTAAAAAAAATTTGCAATGCATATAATCTCAAAGCAGCTGTAGAGATGTCGTTAACCCCCCAGTGAGCAGGTCAAGGACAAGAGTGGCAAGAACAATCCTCCTAAGATAGAGCTGAGGTGGAAGAAAGAAAGATTTAGCAGAGGGGGAAAGCTTCCTCCTCTGTCTGGTAAGGCTTGCATATGCTTTTGGGTTTCAGGAGTAAAAGATAGTAGGCTTTAGGTAGTAGGATTAACTAAGCTTTGAGTGGCAAGGGTAGGGGTTTGTAGGATTTAGGGTGGCAGAAAAAGAGGTATGTAGGCTTAAGGTGGCAGAAGTAGGAGTTTGTAGGCCTTAGGGTGTCAGGAATAGTGTTTTGTAGGCTTTAGGGTGGCAGGAGTAGGGGTTTGTAGGCTTTAGGGTGTCAGGAATAGTGTTTTGTAGGCTTTAGGGTGGCAGCAATAGGAGTTTGTAGGCCTTAGGGTGTCAGGAATAGTGTTTTGTAGGCTTTAGGGTGGCAGCAGTAGGAGTTTGTAGGCTTTAGGGTGGCAGGAGTAGGGGTTTGTAGGCTTTAGGGTGGCAGCAGTAGGAGTTTGTAGGCTTTAGGGTGGCAGGAGTAGGGGTTTATTGGCTTTAGTGTGGCAGGAGTAGGGGTTTGTAGGCTTTAGGGTGGCAGGAGTAGGGGTTTGTAGGCTTTAGATTGGCAGGCGTAGGGGTTTGTGGGCTTTAAGGTGGCAGGAGTAAGGGTTTGTAGGCTTTAGGGTTGCAGGAGTAGGGGTTTGTAGGCTTTCAGGTGATGGGAGTAGGAGTTTGTAGGCTTTAGGTTGGCAGACGTAAGGGTTTGTAGGCTTTAGGGTAGCAAGAATAGGAGTTTGAAGGCTTTAGGTTGGCAGGAGTAGGAGTTTGTAGGCTTTAGTTTGGCATGAGAAGGGTTTGTAGGCTTTAGGGTGGCAGGTTTAGGGGTTAGTAGGCTTTCAGGTGGCAGGAGTAGGCTTTAGTAAGCTTTAGGGTGGCAGGAGTAGGTGTTTGTAGGCTTTAGGGTGGCAGGAGTAGGTGTTTGTAGGCTTTAGGGTGGCAGGAGTAGGATTTATTATGTTTAGGGTGGCAGGGGCAGGAATGTGTAAACTGTGAGATAGTGAGAATTAGGAGCTTGTTCCCTTCAGGAGGGAAGATCTTGGAATTTGAAGCCTTCAGGATGACCAGGGTAGGACCTTCTGGGCTTCAGGTTGACAAAAACAGGAGCTTGTAATTTGTCAGAATAGGTGCTTGTTTTCTTGCCTGAATGACATGGGGTAGGAACTTGCAGGATTCAAGACAGCAGTAGACCTTCCGACCGACTTCAGGATGATATACTACAATAGAACCTGTAGGATGACAAGAGCAGGGGCTTTTAGGCTTCAGAGCAGCAAAATAAAGAGCTTGTAAGCTTCAGAATAATAAGAATAGGAGTTTGTTGCCATCAGGTTGGCATGAGTAGGAGTGTATATACTTTAGGATGGCATAAATCAGAGTATGCAGGCTTCAGCGCTTTTAATGGGAACAGCGACTTGTAGGCTTCTGAATGCTAGGGATAGGAGATGTCACTTTGTCAGGTTGGCAGAAGTTGTTGCTTATATGCTTATATGCTTGGTGGGAGTCAGAGTTTGAAGGATTCCTATAGGCAGGAGATGGGACTCATGGACTTCCTGATGACAGGAGAAGGAGATTTAAAGCTTCAGAATGGAAGAACCCTGTAGGCCTTTACATTGGATAGTGCAGGAGATTGGCAGCTTCAAGAAAGTACAAGAAGGTAGAGGGTAGAGTAACTTCAGGATGGTATAATAGGAGCTTGTCTTCAAGTTCTAACAGTAAGGTCTGGAGTGGCACAGGGACTTGTAGCTTGCTGGATCAAATGTGTGGGTGAATATTTTTCTCACTCAGGTGAAGCCTAGAGAGTTGGACACTAAAAATATTTTCCCTGTGAGAACAACAGAGCGGATTTGTTCGAGTCAGACATGCAGAGAGCGAGACAGATTCTCAGCTGGTGTGGCAAGTCACAGGTTTTCTGCTCGGAAAGATGGCAGGTGAGCACTTCAGGGGTTCTGGACAGTCCCTGCCATCTTACCTGTGCATGAAGGAATGCCAGGGAATGTCAGCATCTCATTCTGCATCTGTCAGGTTACTAAAAAGCTCCTATTGTAATCCTGCTTCAATAAGTAGGTACAAGGTCTACAAAATGAATACAGAGAACAAGTAACAAAACCCTAGAGCTTCCAGTTTAGCATCATGCACTAAACCCACAGGTCTAAAATGTCACACAGTGGCTTTGTGGAGTCGCTCAGTGTCTTAAACAGATTTGCTGATGGGTTCTGACTTTGTATGACACGTGTGATCTATAAAACACAGACAAAACCGCAGGGATAAAAGCATCATAGCATAAAACGCTGAAGCACTTTCTGTCTTCCTCAGAGCGTACTTCACACCAGCATTAGCTTTATTAGCATCTTGGATCATATGCAAAAGTAAAGAAGCAAAGTTTAGGCATCAGATGTGTTTTACTGAGTTAGATATGCAACATTTCATAGATGGTAACGTGAAATCTTTTTCTAATTTCGGAAGAAGCTGGTGCAGGAAGTTGTTTTGTAGATGTTCCAAACATTAAATGTAACTGTAACAGCACACTATGTCATGTTTTATTCATCCCTAATGCATTATCGATATAACAAATGTCTCATGGAATCAGATATATGTCCAGTCCATCATTTTCAGTTAATCAAGTATGAGTTAATCTTTATTCTGCAGATAAATGTCAGTTAATCCTCAGAATAAAGTTCTGATTTCACTTATTACTAGCCGGCTTCGGTTGGTTTTTGGTTTGCTTTGTTATTTGCTATGAGAAACACAACCCTCTGTGAGGGCAGAATTTACCTCCTGTCATCTAGTGAAGTTCTGTTGCACTGCATTGAATACTACAATCACAAACACGTCTTGGCAGCTAGGAATGTGTCTATGCTCCAGATCATGTGACCTGGACTGTAAACACTCGCTCGAGACTGAGCACATGCGTTACCATGACGTCAGTAAAGCACCGAAACCTCATCAGTCTCGTTAATTCAGGTGAAAGATGAACACAACAGAACACCACACACTGCTTATTTCATTTGCATATTCTGCTCTCCTTCAGCCTCGTAAATATAAAATTGATTTCTTTCATCACGGCCGGGTTAACACCATCACCTGGCTTTGATTTACGGCTTCCCGAGACGTTCAGGCTTCGGCACATCTTACCTCGAGAGACTAAAAAGATCTTTGAGCTGCTTAACCGCCAAAACTGAGCACAACATGTGGTCATAGTCCTAGTGCGTCCATTTAGAAAAATTCAGAAAATGTTAGACAGCACAAATTTCTTTATTATTAATGTCTCTGTCGGTACAGATGTGGCCTTATGAATGCACCTTTTTGCATATGATTTCACACGATTCATCACACAGACACGCTTCTTAGAATTTAAATGAACATATTTGATGTAATTCACACAATATCCACCAAGGGGCGCATGGAACAAATTCTGCAGCTAGCTAGCCTTGGCAAAGATATACATCTGATCATTTGTTTACTACACGCTTTAGTGATTTTGAGAAAATATCCACAATAAAATCTGAATAAAAATATAGCCTAAAAATGTACACAAATATTTAATAACAGACATTCTTAAATCTATTTATACATACCTGTATGAGTGTGACACAGTGGATAGTTAAATATCCATTATAAATAAAGTTATAAATATTTATTTATTTAGTTATAAAGTTTATTATAAATAAACTTTAAAGATGAGAAATGAGCACAATAACATCTGGAATTTATGTATCTCTGTCGTACAGCAGAGGCGTTTTCTCACTTTGGTATAAATACTGAATTTGCTACAGGTTTGTTTCATGCAATACACAGTATATTTAGTACTGAGTATTAATAGTGACTGAAAAAATACCTGTTTAATTTCGCAAAAAACATTAAAAATAAATGATTGAATGAATGAATGAATTAATTAATTAAGTGTTTTTTGTGTTTTTTAAACAAAATAGCATTATCATTATTAATATCACTATCATTATTAATCTTTAAATATATTATTATTAATGCAAGTCATAGATTTGTAGATTTTTATTAGTAGATTTACTAGAATTAGTAGATTTGTGTCAAATGCTGAGTGTTACAGATCCAATTCTTTACATTTGTTGGGCCTCAACAAAATATCAAACTGGACATGAATAGAGGTCTGGTTTGGTTCTGTTCAGAGGTCTGGTCTGGTTCCAATCAGAGGTTTGGTCTGGTTCCAATCAGAGGTCTGGTCTGGTTCTGCTCAGAGGTCTGTTCTGGTTCTGCACAGAGGTCTGGTCTGGTTCTGCTCAGAGGTCTGGTCTGGTTCTGCCCAGAGGTCTGGTCTGGTTCTACTCAGAGTTGTGGTCTGGTTCTCCTCAGAGGTCTGGTCTGGTTCTGCCCAGAGGTCTGGTCTGGTCCTGCTCAGAGGTCTGGTCTTGTTCTGCCCAGAGGTCTGGTCTGGTTCTGCTCAGAGGTCTGGTCTTGTTCTGCCCAGAGGTCTGGTCTGGTTCTGCTCAGAGGTCTGGTCTGGTCCTGCTCAGAGGTCTGGTCTGGTCCTGCTCAGAGGTCTGGTCTCAGTAAATCGCTCTACTACAAGCCTTAATGCAGTGGAACAGTTCTGAAAGTGAAAATCTGTATTGAGAATTAAATGCTTCATATGCCGATGCAAATTTCTTGCAAAATTTCAATTCTTAAGGAGAAAATTCCTAAGAGAGGACATTTGTATTTGCTATTTGTTTCCTCATATCATCTCAGGGAGATTTCCTCACCACCATCACCTCAGGCTTCTCATTAGGGATAAATGTTAGAGATAAATAGCAAACTAACTTTAAACTTCATAATATTTTCTGTTTCTATACTTCTGTAAAGCTGCTTTGAGACAATGTCCAAATAAATTGAACTGAATTGAAATCAAAAACCTAGAAAAAAAAAATCATACATTTCTTTTCACACATTTCGCACACTTATCAAGCTTAAATCACTTATCAACTTTTAATTAACGAATGTTTTGTGAGAACCTTATTAATGAGATGCAGAATTAATGAGAATCATATTAATGACTTAAGAAGTCAAACAAAACAAGGCCATAAATTAAGGAAGCTACTGTGAGTCTGTCACACATGAGACTTAAGGACAAAAGTAACAGTAATATAAAAGAAGGAGGAGCTGCTGTGTGTGTGTGTTTGTGTGTGTGTGTGTGTGTGTGTGTGTTAATGAGGCGATGCGGTGGCTAAGCTGCATTATTGGAAGCACTTTTTTTACCTTTTAGTCTTCACATTTTTAGCTCAGTGGAACCTTTTGCCATTTTATGGAGTTTTATGGGCGTGGCTATACTGTATGTAAACATTCCCTGACAACATACATGTGAGTGAATCGAAAACAAATGACACGTATATCTCTTTTAATACATTTGTGATCATTTTTTAATTCGCTTCGTCAAATAATTTCAACACGTTTCTTTTCTTTTTCTTAAACATTTTTAAGCCTTTTAAAACATTTTTTCCCACAGCATAAAATAAATAAAGCAAAAATATCCGGAGTGTTAGGAATTATCTGCAGGTTTTTTCCGCATTATTATTGTACATGAATCTGTTGAGGAGAGCTGGCTGCCGAATGTAAAAAAACCCAAAATAAATACACACAAAACATTTTTTAACAACAGAGGAAGCCAGTAGGGAGTTGTATTAATTACCCATGGTGCCATGTGTCTCAGATTAGTCCACACATGGTGTGTGAAAGATATTTAGTACATAACCATTTTGTAGCGTTTTTTGTTTTTTTCTTTTGGAGTTTTCTCTCCTCGACGGGGAGGACCGTTCTCAGGGAATATTTTTCTTTTTTTTTTTCCAAGGCCGTGTTATTTTGTTAGCTGATGCAGAATAAGAAAGCTTTAAAAAAGAAAGTCCTCGTGAATTTCTCACCCGCTGCCCCGTGTCACCTCCTGCCCCTCGCACTCCGGTTTCAGGAGGGAGTCTGTCCAGTGAAAGAGGTGTCACAGCATGGAGTCGGTCTGCATTATTACCCTCCACACACAGCCTCACGAAAACACAGGGACGTGTTCCCAAACTCGCTCTGAAGATCAGCGAAAGCATGTGAAGAATTCCCGAGAGGAAGAAACACAGGGTCGAACCTGAGACTCACACAGACTGAGCAGGGGCCTGGGGTGGGTTCCTAAAGAAAAAAAAAATAATAATAATTTTTATTAAAAAATAAAAATCTTGTTTTGATTTTAGAAATCTTTGTTAGATTTTGTTTTTTTGAAAACGTTTATTCAGACATGAAGATCAGGAGGAACATGAAAAAAATCATTTAGATTCAAATCCTCAGGCTCTACATGAGCTCCAGACATGGGTGTTGTATTTTATCTAGAATATTTTGTGTAATATTTCTTTCCCACTGTCTTCTGTGTAATGATGCAGTTCACAGGATCATCTCTCAGGTTCTAGCAGTTCTGGTCTAGTTTCTCTCAGAGGTCTGGTCTGTTTCTGCTCAGAGGCCTGGTCTGGTTCTGCTCAGAGGTCTAGTCTGTTTCTGCACAGAGTTCTGGTCTGTTTTCGCTCAAAGGGTCTAGTCTGGTTCCGCTCAGAGTTCTGGTCTGATTCCACTCAGAGGTCTGGTCTGGTTCCGCTCAGAGTTCTGGTCTGATTCCACTCAGAGGTCTGGTCTGGTTTTGCTTAGAGTTCTGGTCTGATTCCACTCAGAGGTCTGGTTTGGTTTTGCTCAGAGATCTGATCTGTTTCTGCACAGAGTTCTGGTCTGGTTTCGCTCAGAGGTCTGGTCTGGTTCTGCTCAGAGGTCTGGTCTGGTTCTGTTCAGAGGTCTGTCTGGTTTCGTTCAGAGTTCTGGTCTGGTTTCGCTCAGAGTTCTGGTCTGGTTTTGCTCAGAGTTCTGGTCTGGTTTTGCTCAGAGGTCTGGACTGTTTCTGCTTAGAGGTCTGGTCTGGTTTCGCTCAGAGGTCTGGTCTGGTTCTGCACAGAGGTCTGGTCTGGTTCTGCTCAGAGGTCTGGTCTGGTTCTGCACAGAGTTCTGGTCTGGTTTCGCTCAGAGGTCTGGTCTGGTTCTGCACGGAGGTCTGGTCTGGTTGTGCTCAGAGGTCTGGTCTGGTTCTGCACGGATGTCTAGTCTGGTTCTGCACGGAGGTCTGGTCTGGTTCTGCTCAGAGGTCTGGTCTGGTTCTGCACGGAGGTCTGGTCTGGTTGTGCTCAGAGGTCTGGTCTGGTTCTGCACGGAGGTCTAGTCTGGTTCTGCACGGAGGTCTGGTCTGGTTCTGCTCAGAGGTCTGGTCTGGTTCTGCACGGATGTCTAGTCTGGTTCTGCACAGAGGTCTGGTCTGGTTCTGCTCAGAGTCACTGTGCTGTTCCTCTACAGCGAGTAAACCAGAACTGATAAAAAAATGATGATGTAAAATAATGTTTTAGTTTTTTTTAAAGATCTGAAGTTCCACCTGAACCTGCAGTCTGTCGTCCAGGAACACTCACTGACCGCTGATAATAAACTTATTTACATCTCTACACTATCAGCCAAATCTAACGTTACCATAGCAACCGGGATTTTGTTTGACCAAAGTTAAGTAGCGAAAGTTAACATGATGTGTCTGTAGCTACCATAGCAACATCATCATCATCATCATCATCTTGTTCTTCTTCTTTCTCTCTGGGACTCTCCTTCTCTACTGCTATCTCTCTATATATTTAAAGCATCTTTCTGTTTTCCCTCTTTCAGTCAATCTGTCTGTCTCTCTTTCTATTTCTCTCTGTCACTGCTCAGTTCTGTTTGTACTGTTCTCTCTCTCTCTCTCTCTCTGTCTGTCACTGCCCCGATCTGTCTGTCTGTCTGTCTCTCTCTGTCACTGCCCCATTCTGTCTATCTGTCTGTCTCTCTCTTCCTCTGTCACTGCACTGTTTTGTCTGTCTGTCTCTCTTTCTCTCCCTCTCTGTCTTTCTGTCACTGTCCCATTCTCTGTCTCTCTCTCCCTCTCTCTCTTTCTGCCACTGTCCCATTTTGTCTGTCTCTCTCTCTCCCTCTCTCTTTTTCTGTCATTGTCCTATTCTGTCTGTCTCTCTCACCCTCTCTCTCTTTCCATCACTGTCCCATTCTCTCTCCCTCTCTCTCTTTCTGTCACTGTCCCGTTCTGTCTCCCTCTCTCTCTCTCTCTCTCTTTCTGCCACTGTCCCATTCTGTCTGTCTCTCTCTCTCTCTCTCTCTTTTTCTGCCACTGTCCCATTCTGTCTGTCTCTCTCGCCCTCTCTCTCTTTCCATCACTGTCCCATTCTCTCTCCCTCTCTCTTTCTGTCACTGTCCCATTCTGTCTGTCTCTCTCTTTTTCTGTCACTGTCCCATTCTGTCTGTCTCTCTCTCTCCCTCTCTCTTTTTCTGTCACAGTCCCATTCTCTCTCCCTCTCTCACCCTCTCTCTCTTTCTGTCACTGTCCCATTCTGTCTGTCTCTCTCTCTCCCTCTCTCTTTTTCTGTCACTGTCCCATTCTGTCTGTCTCTCTCTCTCCCTCTCTCTTTTTCTGCCACTGTCCCATTCTGTCTGTCTCTCTCTCTCTCTCCCTCTCTCTTTTTCTGTCACTGTCCCATTCTGTCTGTCTCTCTCGCCCTCTCTCTCTTTCCATCACTGTCCCATTCTCTCTCCCTCTCTCTCTTTCTCTCACTGTCCCATTTTGTCTGTCTGTCTGTCTCTCTATCACTGTCCCATTCTGTCTGTCTGTCTCTCTCTCTCTCTCTGCCTCCCTTTACCCCCTGTGTGTCATTCCTTCTTCCTGTCTCTCTCTCTCTCTCTCTCTGTCTCTCTCTCTCTCACACACACACACACACACTCCCTCTCTATATATATATATTATTACCAATAATACACCACTGAAGCTCCTCCCACAGTACAGCACTAGTACATAGCAGTGTGTGTTAATGTTTCTCAGGATGGAAAAGTGACCAGATTAAACCTCATGGTCAGTATTTTTTATCTTTTACTGTCATTGTCCAGAAAGTTCACTGAAATAGAGATGTACAGACACAAACATATACATCAGTGTGTTAACACTATGTGTAGTGTATTCATATGTGTAGTGTGTGTCATGTGCGTAGTGTGTGACGTGTGTAGTTTGTGTCATGTGTGTAGTGTGTGTCATGTGCGTAGTGTGTGTAGTGTGTGTCATGTGTGTAGTGTGTGTCATGTGTGTAGTGTGTGTAGTGTGTAGTGTGTGTCATGTGCGTAGTGTGTGTAGTGTGTAGTGTGTGTCATGTGCGTAGTGTGTGTCATGTGCGTAGTGTGTGTCATGTGTGTAGTGTGTGTCATGTGTGTAGTGTGTAGTGTGTGTCATGTGTGTAGTGTGTAGTGTGTGTCATGTGCGTAGTGTGTGTCATGTGCGTAGTGTGTGTCATATGCGTAGTGTGTGTCATGTGCGTAGTGTGTGTCATGTGTGTAGTGTGTAGTGTGTGTCATGTGTGTCGTGTGTAGTGTGTGTCATATGCGTAGTGTGTGTCGTGTGTAGTGTGTGTCATATGCGTAGTGTGTGTCATGTGCGTAGTGTGTGTCATGTGTGTAGTGTGTGTCATGTGCGTAGTGTGTGTCATGTGCGTAGTGTGTGTCATGTGCGTAGTGTGTGTCATGTGCGTAGTGTGTGTCGTGTGTAGTGTGTGTCATGTGGGTAGTGTGTGTCATGTGCGTAGTGTGTGTCGTGTGTGTAGTGTGTGTCATGTGTGTAGTGTGTAGTGTGTGTCATGTGTGTAGTGTGTAGTGTGTGTCATGTGCGTAGTGTGTGTCGTGTGTAGTGTGTGTCATATGCGTAGTGTGTGTCATGTGCGTAGTGTGTGTCATGTGTGTAGTGTGTGTCATGTGCGTAGTGTGTGTCATGTGCGTAGTGTGTGTCATGTGCGTAGTGTGTGTCATGTGTGTAGTGTGTGTCGTGTGTAGTGTGTGTCATGTGGGTAGTGTGTGTCATGTGCGTAGTGTGTGTCGTGTGTGTAGTGTGTGTCATGTGTGTAGTGTGTAGTGTGTGTCATGTGCGTAGTGTGTGTCATGTGTGTAGTGTGTGTCATGTGCGTAGTGTGTGTCATGTGTGTAGTGTGTGTCATGTGTGTAGTGTGTGTAGTGTGTAGTGTGTGTCATGTGCGTAGTGTGTGTCATGTGTGTAGTGTGTGTCATGTGCGTAGTGTGTGTCGTGTGTAGTGTGTGTCATGTGCGTAGTGCGTGTCATGTGCGTAGTGCGTGTCATGTGTGTAGTGTGTGTAGTGTGTAGTGTGTGTCATGTGCGTAGTGTGTGTAGTGTGTAGTGTGTGTCATGTGCGTAGTGTGTGTCATGTGTGTAGTGTGTGTCATGTGCGTAGTGTGTGTCATGTGCGTAGTGTGTCATGTGTGTAGTGTGTGTCGTGTGTAGTGTGTGTCATGTGCGTAGTGTGTGTCATGTGTGTAGTGTGTGTCATGTGCGTAGTGTGTGTCATGTGTGTAGT
>NC_080726.1:2875704-2893204 GCF_019097595.1 Hemibagrus wyckioides
ATAAATTGATTGATTTATAGATTTTTATTTTAAATAATGCATTAAAAATTCTGCCTCTAAGGCACCAACTGGCCACGCTGGCTCGGGTCCAAGTTTCAGAGTTTATTTATTTATTTATTTATTGATTGATTGATTGATTGATTGATTGTTGTTTTTTGGAGGTTCTTTCCTCCTCATGGTGTATAAACATCTCTTTGTTTGTTTGTTTGTTTATTTATTCACTAATCTCTGCTCTTAAGGAGTAAATAAGGTTCTTTCCCGGTTCTCCACATGGCTCTGCTGTAGGGTTCTGTGTACACACAGCTCTCCAAATCAACCCTTAACAATCTCTGGCTTTTGATCAGAGCTAGACACTCCCATGTGTGTTTTTGTTTATTGTTTATTTATTTACTCTCTTATTTACAATCTCAGCACGTCTTAGTGACTGAGAACCGGTGGAACTCTACAGTCTTCAGGGTTCTACACTGGGCCAAAAAACAATCCTGTGAGCTCTTTAGAGATCTGCATGGAACTTTCTCTTCCATGTTTGTTTATTTGTTTACTTACTTACATCCAGTTTTACACAGAAAGCTGTTTTTCACTGATTTGTTTGGTTCTTTAGATGAAGGATGATTCGAGTGTGAAACGCTGTTGTGTTCTAGGGTCCTAGAAAGAACATAGAACATCTGGATTCAGCTGTCCCTCTCATGCGTCCGTGTTTTTTTACTTCCTTGTTTATTTATTTGTTTGTTTGTTTTTCCTGGTTCTTTATGGTTCTAGGTTTTGCACTCAGAGTAAAGCTCTGTTTAAGGGTTCTACATAGAACTTTCTAGCTTCTTCTAGACGGGGAAAAAAACCCAAACAAACACATAAGCCCTTAGGAGTTCTGGATTGATTTTTCCCCCTGGTGTTTTTGTTTGTTTATTCACTCTGTTTATTTATTTATACTCTTAGAAAAAATTGAGAGTGCTGTCCAGGTTCTTTCAATAGGATTGAACTGGTACTGTGTTCTGTATCGAACTTTCGTTGTAGGTTCTTCAAGCAAAATCAACTTTTTAAAAGCTTTTCACTTCTTATTTTTCCTCATAAGTTTGTTTATCTGTTTTGTTTGTTTTTGTTTGTTTGTTTATCCTAACACCATCCACTAGGGATGGACAAAGTTTTAATATAAAGCTAATCTATATTTTTCTCGGAGTATCGTGATTGTATTTAATACTTTTAGAACATTTATTATGTAAATTTCTCCTGAAGGTTTTGTTGATATCAAACAAACAAACAAATTTGAAACCAGATTTTTTCTCACTCTCTTTGCTGGTATTCAGTCTTCAAACCGAAATATCGTGAAATGTTTTCATGTTTATGAAGTGAAATTATCTATAACTTTAGCAAAGTGATCCACCCCAGTTTTTCTGAAAAACTCGCCTACCTTAAAGAATGCTTCAGTCTTCGAATGCCTGATTTGTCAGAGTCAGAAAATTCTCGAAGTAAAATCCACCAATCAGACTACGGTACAAATTCTGTAGCTAAACCTAAACGAAACATGATAATTGACGGAAGAGAAATCTCCTAGCTTTAGGGTTAGCGTTATCTGAAGCTCACGTGTGTCATGAGAGCTTGTGTTTTCACATGAAGCCAAGCTTTTTCACGCTAGGTGAGTTTGCGTCCACATTTTTCCTGCGTTTGTGAAAAAAAGTTTTAACATTAGTAAAGAGAGTTTTCTGTCTGTTTGTGCAAAGTTTGCTTTTCACCCACAATGATGTGTGTAATGATGTCAGATTTAAATAAATTGCTGTATTGAAGAAGATCTCGAGCCGTTTATATACGGATTTGAGCATTTTTCCGAAAACAGAGGGCGAGTTTTGAGGATTGTGATAAAAAATGTCTTTCAAAAATAATTCCAGTTGAACGAAATATCGAAGACGTCAAAATGGAGCAGTGGAGGTCATCTGATAGACCCTCATGTGGTGGAAATTCTGTCATAAAACACATTTTTTTGTTTTTATTTTTCGCAACATAAGTATTGACATAGAATTTATGCTCTTAAATTAAATTAAATGAAAAAGGATTCTGTCAACATTTTATCAATATACATTTCCATCATCTCTAACAGTAAACATTTTATTGCCTTAAAGTTTTTATTTATTTATTTATTTATTATATTTTTTACATTCTTTTTTTGTCTAAATGTTTCTAAACTGTCATTTGAAGTATCCACATAGAATTTATGCTCTAAAGTTAAAAAAAAAAACACAATGAAGTATCTTTTTCACAGTGAAGTATCTTAGTTAAATTATCAACATAGAATTATTTTTTTGATTGAAAACTTCCTGTAGCTACAGGTTAATAATGTAAGCAGAACTTGGAGCAGGTGTTTTGTTCTGAGGATCTTCATCAGACATGAACACAAGCTTCACATTTATCTTCACACACACACACAAAAAAAAGATGTAAACAATTATTATAACCCCTAAACAAGCCCAACACCTGAATTCGATTAGTTGGAGGGGTGTCCCAATACTTTTGGCAATATAGTGTATATGGTGAGTGATGGAGTGCAGTGTGTAGTGTCACACAAACTAATTTTCTAAGAGCTCTGAAAGCACATGTCTGCTTTCAATTTTCTGTAAATGTCTATCCATCATCATCCTCATCTGTGGATCTTCTTCATTACAGTTCTTAAAGTTTATAAAGAACTTTATAAACACTGTGTAAGCCACAACTCCTACACACCCCGTCTATCTGCTTCAGTGTTGAGTCGTAATAACTAACTGTTGTTGTTGCTGTTGGTTGTTGTTGTTGGATGTGCTGTGTGTTTAAGCGTAGCCGTGAACGCTAACTGATAGTCATAACCCCTCGTCTGATCTCCTGAGACGTTTCCCGCTGTCGTTTGAGACGCTGATGTGTTTGCCTTTAGCATTATTATTACAAGAACCTATGTTGGATGTGATGCTTTTATAATCCTCCAAGTTCTCCTTTCTGATTGGTTGGAAGCTATTATTCTACGATTTTCTGTGACTTTATCGCGGCTGCAGATGACAAGTGTGTCCGATTTCAACATAATGCTGGGAAATTTTCTGTAAGGAAACGTTTATTAAGAAACTTAACTTTTTAAACTTTATCATTTTTTCTATGTTTCTATCCTTCTGTAAAGCTGCTTTGAGACGATTTCCACTGTTAAAAGCACAATATACGAATGAATTGAATTGATAATTATTTAATGTTTATGGAAGGAGTCTCCAGTGTCAGATGTATAGCTGGAGCTTTCAATTCTCCTGACATTGTTTAATACAATGAAGGTTTTTTAGGTCTGATTAATGTCACTAGGAAAAAGAACATAAATTTAAGAAGGAAAATGTAAATATATATAAATTTAGTGTTTCTTTTCATGGGAGTTAACTTGTTTCCTTAAATGTTTGAAAAAAAAAAGGTTAAAAAGTATGACTCTTCTTTTTTTCTACATTAAAAATTGTGCAAATTGCTGGAGGAAACGCTTTAGGATATGCTGTTGTAGGAAAATGAACTGATTTCTATTGATTATTTTCCAGCACTCCACTGTCATGTTTTTTAGCTTAATGATGACACTGAGTTTCAGAATGTATTTAAGATCCCAATTTTTACATCTTCACCCAGCTCTGACTTCATCCTCAGTCTGCTTCGTATTACACTCTGCTCGGTTTTTGTAATTACCGTTAATGCTGAAGTAATTGTGTTGGAGTTAAGGCTTGATATCCTTTACAGTGTAGCTCCACTTTGTGGTTAAGTCACAGGGGTTTTGTGTTTGGAAACCTTTTCACTCCGAACCCCGAATTTGTTTATTCCAGCAGCTCTGCTTTTCAGTTTGCTTCGGATATAAGAAGCCGATTATAAATTCAGGACTTTAATACGCTCGTTTGTTTTGTGTGTGTGAGAGGTGATAAACTGAAGGAAGAGGACGTGAGATTAAAGCCTTCTGCTTTGAACAAAAGAGTCGTGACCCAGTTCTGTCTGTTTTCGGTTTCGGTTTAATAGTTTTTTTAAGATGTTCTTTCTCAAAAACAGCTGTCAGGGTACCGTCTTGAGCAATCCTCCTGCCTTTCCCGTGGATTGATGCGATGGCTGTACCGAATGCCTTCGCATTTCCCCCGTGAGTACGCAATAAGCATTGTCGCAGTGAGGGAGGCGTATGATTGAGGAAACAGCGTAACACTTTAACAAGCTCCTGCAGGGAAAGAGGTCACAGGGTCACAGTTCAAACCTCATGGCAAGACTTCTCATCCTCGGGGACGTGGGAGCCGATCCTGCTCCAGCGGCGTTTCCACATTTCGCAGCGCTCTCTAATTATACCCGACGCTGTGGACGTGTTATCAGACAGCTGTGAGACAGAGCTGTCAAGGACAGCAAGTGTCTGGAAAACAGCATTGCAGGTGCTGTCAGAGCCAGCCCTCAGGCCACTTCACATCAAAGCTCCGCTTTAAAAAATGTTTATATCTTTCCCGGCGTTGTGGAATCCATGGATTAATCAACAAAGTGCTGGTTTATATTTATATGCTAGTTTGAATACATTATCAGTTCTTTTACGGCTCATTCCCAGCTAACTGGACCAATTCGACTGATCTAACTTTAACACCATTCTGAAGAATAATGACAGCAGATAGACAAAGGAGCTGGACATTTCACCTTACTGACCGGCTATTAAAGTTTAGGTTGTATTTTCTGGATGGATAATCAGCTTCTGTGTTCCTGTAATCAAGAATCGTATTCATTTATTTCTTGAATGAAATCGAGGAGCAGAAGATGATGAGGGATTGTTTCTCTTAGACGATTTGTGATTGTGGGATTAAACAGTAAGATGAGGGTTCAGGGTTTGTAGATATCTGGTTTTGAGGGATGATGCTGGTTATTTTAGCTGCATTGTGTTTGCTTTTTTAAACACTCTAGTGAAGTAATCCACCCTGCAACTCTACCAGGATTGATAGTTGAAGTTGTGATATTATTAGTCATGTTTAGCTGGAAAATGTTGCATTGTGTTGATGGATGGATAGTTGGTTGGATCAGTAAGTGGTTGGATGGATGGTTGGATGTTACACAGATGAGGATGAGTCTGGTTCCTCAATAATTTCTTTCTCTTATTGTCTCAGGGAGTTTCTCCTCAACACTGTTAACACTGGCTTGCACATTAGGGATAAATTTCAATTTAAAAATTAATAATTTATGTGGTGAATGTTTCTATATAGTTCTGTAAAGTTTGTTTGTGACAATGTGCAATGTTAGAAGTGCTAAACAAATAAAATTTAATTTAACTGAATTGAATAGATGGATGGATGGATGGATGGATGGATGGATGGATGTATCAAGTGAATGGTTGGTCTGATGGGTTGGTGGAGGAATGGGTGGATGGATGGTTGGATGGTCAGTTAGATGGACGGCTGGATCAGTGGATGGATGGATGAGTGAGTAAGTGGTTGGATGGATGGATTAGTGGAAGGATGCCTGGGAGGAAAACTGAGTGGTTGGAAGGATGGTTGGGTGGATTAGTGTATGGGTGCATGGATAGATGGTTGGGTGGAATAGTGGATGGGTGCATGAATGGATGGTTTGATAGATCAGTGGATGGATGGATCTGGGGATGGATGGCTAGGTGGATCAGTACATGGTTGGTTGGATGAACTGATTGATGGATGGATGGATGGATCAGTGAGTAGTTGGTTGGATGGATCTGAGGATGGATCGGTGGATGGATGGATAGATGGATTGATGCATGGTTAGATGATCAGTTGAATGGATGGCTGGATGGCCGCTTGCTTGGATGTTCAGTTGAATGGGTGGTTGTATGGATGAGTTTGCAGCTGTCTACAATAGGATGGTTTTAAACTGTAATTTAAACTGTAACTGTTTGGGAGGAGATGGAGTCGTAGACAGTCATGATGTGTTTTGGTACATCACCACAATACCCAAAGTAATGAATCACTGTAAGCTGTATACTAACACATTGAGTGTGTGTGAGAATGAACAACTGTTTTGCTGCAGTTTCATCTGATGGTGTAATCAGGCCTGTAAAGACATGCTGGTTAGAAAGGAAATTGTTAAATGATAGCTAGACATGATAAATGTGTGTGTGTGTAACCTGGTGATTCACTCTGCTGTCATACACTAAATGGCTCTTATCAGTGACTGATTTGATCTAACACAAGTTCAGAAACTTCTCGAACTCAGCTAACCGGACCAATTTGACCGATCTTTAACACCATTCTGAAGAATAATGACAGCAGATAGACAAAGGAGCCGGACATGTCACCTTTTTTTAAAGTTTTTTAAAGGCTATTTAAAGTTAATTAATATCAACCATGTAAGAGAAACCTTCTTCCTTCTTGCGTTGTTGTCCTCAATGTTTTCAGTTCATGTGGCATCACGGATGTTTGAGGCATCACAAATAAGCCTCTGGAGTAACGGATGGTAGTTTTTTCTTTCAGTTGCGGACATTGAGTGGATCTCTAAATCTTCCTGGTCTGGGAGGCACTTTCTGGAGGAGATGGAACCGGGCGGTTTGTAAGATAGATAGAAAAAAAGAGAAAGGAAATAATTGAAGAATGTTTCCTGGAGCTCTATTAATTTCACCGAACCCCCTGTGGTGCTGAGCGGTTGGCATTCGGATGGATGAAGTCTTAAGAGCGGGATAATAAATTACGAGGGTGTGCCGGGGCACAGCAGGCACCAGAGCCCAATTAATGATAAATGTTCTCACAGGTGAACCATATTTCTTGCTACGGGAGTCCCCGTTGTTCCTTGTCCATCTGTCACAGATGAGGCTAAGGCCTTGGCCTTTTGCTGCTTCGCATACAATAAGGTTTTATCTAATCAGCACGGGGTGTACCAGAAGAAAATGTTTGGTAATCCTGGTCGGAAAAAAAATTAGTCATTATTATTGCTCGGATCTTGTGGTTGCTTACCGTAAGGAAGTGTTTTGTATTTGTGAGGGTTGGGGATTAGTAATCCTGATCCATGTCATACCTGTGAGAAACGATGGTTAGGCTTGTCGTCTCGTAAACTGTCGATGATATCTGCCTAAAGCTAATGAACGGGAATTAAACGGATTAGAGAAAGAATGCTGGCTTTGCAAATCCACGCTGTTCTGCGTAATATCGTACCGGCTCTTCCACTGAAGATGTTTAACAGCCGTTCAATTAATTTTGCTTCATTTTTTTCTTGACTCCAGCTTCCATTTTCATGGCCCGGGATTTAATTAGAAGTTCAGATAAGAACATCAGGACCTTCTTTAATGCAACTGCTCTTAAGGAGCTCCTTAAGTGGATTAATGGGTAAATGGGTTTATCCTCAATAGTTTGCAATTTGCCAGCTCGCGTTACTGCTGATAAGAACATAATCACTCTTGGAATGAAACCCAGTGAATCGTGAGGGTCCACACGATCTCAGTGGAATCTTTGGGAATACTTGGAAAACCTCTTGCATGACCTTCACCACCACTACTGTTCTTCATTTGCTCCTTCACCCTTGCGGTATTTTAAACCCTTGTGGAATGTCAGTGTACCTCCAGCCCTCAGACACGGGTAGTGCTGCACAGTACAACCGGGATGTTGTGGTCATGGCGTTAAAGCTTACTTAATGCATCCAGTTGCGTCTGTCAGTCTGAGAATGAATCGTGAAGTCACGGTACGTCTGAGACATCAGAGACACCGGAGCTGTGTTCAAGCTTATGGAGGGCTGGAATGAGGGTTGGTTTTAGAGCTCGTTTAGACAAGGATTACATGGAAGTCACTTTGCTTAAGGAGTTATTTTCCATGGTCTGCACTGTGGAATGAGATGAAAACCTTGAGCCTCAGATGCTCCATATACACTTATCTGGCCACAAGCTTCAGTATCTTGCAGGTCACAGTCTGATTGGATGTTCATACGCTCCTTTAGACCAAACTTTCCAACACTGAAATGAGAATTTGATATTCAATACAATACAATACAATTCAATACAATTGAAGGCAGAGATTTGTTTTGGATAAGATACACTCGTGTTTTTTGAGGAGCTTCAGCGAAACTCGTGGTTGGTTAACTGCAGCGTCAATCAGGTGACTTGATCAAGTGAAATTAGGCAGTGTCTTGGCCATGTGTTGTTTCTTTTACATGATAGGTAGCTAAAAGTCTATTAAGGAAATGATGTTGGTTTTCTATCCAATAGTTTGATGAGCAATTCATGAAAACTAACATGAGGAAGAAAACACACTTTCCATCAGTGACATATGTTTTTTTTTATTTATTAATTTTGGAACTTGCAGTCCCTTGCATCATTTTAAGCTGAATAAACATGAACGCTTTATTGCTAGCGTTGACGGTTTGTACAGTAGACCATGATTGATCTGTAAACAGCCGAGCCAATCTGGCAACCCGGGCTTCCAAACTGTCACAGTTCAAACGCAAACACTTGGAAAATTGGTCATTTAATACATAACGGCTGCAAATAATTCACACTTTGTCTTGTTCACTGTGGAAAAATGTGCAAAAATATTGGAATGGAAACGTACCGTTAGTCAAGTATTCGAAGTTTAACACGTGAAGGAAGTTCTGTGGATTTTCACAAAGCGTAATTTCATTGATTTTTTACTAACAAGGTATTACATCATGTGTTTTCGTTTCCTGAGGGTTTTTAATGTGTTAGGCAGCATGACGACTTCCCCTCCCCTCCGCTGTCAGCTAAAGCGCTGTGTTGAAAAATGGCTTATTTTGTGTGGATGGTGCGACTGAATGAGTGAAAATGAGAAAAAATCTCCACACTCTGAATCACCCCCAAAACACCACACACACACACACACTTTCTCCTCTTTTCACCCCTTTATTTTGCCTATTTTTTTAAGACTTGCCTTTTTGTTGCTGATCAGCACAGCGCTTTTTTACACATAAAGCAGACTAAAACTGAGAAAAGCTCTGTGGGGGCTGCGGTGGGCTTCATGCATTGTGTCGCCTCAACGGGGTAATTGTTCCACTCGGAGAAAGAGGAGGGGCTGACCGTGAAGGACTCGGGGTAGTACAATAGGTCCCCTAGGGATTGAAAGACGGACACAACCCTATCCAAAATAAAAAAAAAAAGACAGAAGCAAAAAAAGGGCCTGAAAGTATGGCTTTTATGTGTCACATCTCCATCGGAAGAACAAAAGCACTGCAGAGACACGACCCATGTCATGCCTACTGATAGTATTTGCATATTTTCCCCTCTTGTTCCTTTATAACCGTTTTTATCCTCCGAATATTGATATCTCATGGTATTAAAGTCTTTCTAAACCAAACTTTGCGAGCTCACACACTCCGCCTTTTGTTCCTGATTAAAACAGATTTTTAGAGACACCGCTCTTGTCCTCTGCTTGGAAAGACCGAAGAAACCTAAAAGATGCCAGCTATTCCTTGCCCATCTCCTCCTCCTCCTCCTCCTCCTCCTCATCCCTCCTCCATCCCTCATTCTCTGTTTCTTGACGAGATCAGCTTCCTCGCCTTGGTGACCATTCTGTTTTTCTGCACTCCGGAAAGCTTGGATACACTTTTGAAATGCTAAAAATCCCCATTGGACGTGTCTGTGGGGTAAAGAGAGCACAGCAAAGAGCTTTCAAGAGAAAAGGGACCAAGAAAAGGGGGGGTATTAAATTGGCAGGAAAAAGAAGGGGGTCACTAATTAGTTGATTTAATGACACGGACCCTCCCCTTCGCGGCCTGTGCACCTTCTCACACAGGCTACCTTTGATCACGCTCGGCCCCCGGTGCATCATGGGTAAGCGATTTTCCTCAATTATAGACTGCATCCCCCTCCTTACTGTGGACAACAGTGTCTAATTAAGCCTGCCTCTGATGCCCCATACCTCTTGCTTTCAAGTGGACTGGAATATTAATGTATTTTGATAGAAAAAACAAACACCACCATGACAGTTAGCTCGTGTACATCGCAAGCTTCCACACAGAATAATTACATTTGTTGACGAATTTGTTAAAAATCAGCTAACTGCTCTGTGCCTCAAAAGATATCATCACATCCATATTAGCAAGGACTGAAATGTTCCATGTCATGCTGTAAAAGGAAAAGAATCAGTGTGATAAAATGGAGTTATGTCAAAAAATATTATGATCAAAATTTTTATCCATTTTTAGTTGTATTTAATGTTGTGGAATGTCCATGAAGCACGCTACTTCCCGTTACAGCAGCTACAAATGACCGTTCTGTCACCTAAAGCACATATTGTTACACTGAAACTGGAGACTCCTTCCATAAATTAATAGCGCATTAGAAAGCTAACCAGAATCAGAATCCAGCATTCATCAGCTATAGCTTTAGGTGAAGAAAAATGTATAGTGGATTTAATATACATCAAAATTAATAGTGAACTCGATTTGTGTTACTAGGCAACTGATATATATGGACGTCTAGGATGCGCTAGCTGATTGAGGCTAAGCTAGAACTATATAATCTAAATGACCACTAAATGATCCACAATACCTCCTGACCAATCAGAATCCAGCTTTCATCAGCTCTGAGGTATTAAGGTGTTTTGATGTAGCGACGCCTACAGCTTGTGTTACAGAGGAGAAACCGCAAAAACGTAAACTCTTCTGTAGGCCAGAAAAATAAACATCGCACTTCTGACTTTTTCATAGATGAAATCCAATAAATCTCGTCATTAAACCATGTTTTCTATTAGAATAACGTCTGATTTTCTTTGGAGCGTTCTCTTGGCCCGGCTGTTGTAAGAGAAATCTGACTAAAGTCCTTTCCTTAAGCACACAAAGCTACGCTAACACTTAATCATTGTCGTCATCCATCAAATCACAAAGCTACTATTATGGCCACATCTTGGCTGGTGTTTCCTTTCTGCCTCGGCCTAATTGCGATGACATTTCAGCCGCGTGTGTTCAGTGTACACGACTACCACATTTCCATTATTTTGCACCACAAAAATGAGTGTGGTTTCACCATTGTGGTCAGATGTTAGTCTTTCTGTTGTTCTGGGGTGAAGCAGTTCAGATCTGAAGCTTGTTCTTGATCTTCTTGCTTTGTAAATATTTGTGTGTTTGTTTTAGTGTGGCGTGGACCGTGTTTTAGCGTACAGTCTAAACCGTGGCGATAATCTCGGCTTATCGATGGCACGTGCTCACCATTTATTATGAAATATGGAGAGAATTTAATGAAAAAAATAGAAATGTCAGAGGTTCTGGAGACGTCCTCGGGGCAGAAACGACATTCAGGTAATATCTGTAATTATATCTGGAGATATCAGGGACAGTTATAGATCTCATTTTGTCTTTAATAAGCTTTGTGACATTAAGACTGGATGTGGTTAATGCTAAATATATCACATTTTGTTAAAACCAGTGTTTCATTTTTTTTTTTAAACGTAAGCATTTACTACACAAAGGAAACTGAGTAGAATTAATTCTGTATTCTGTTCACAAGCTGAACTTCAATAAAATCTGTAAATTCATGTGTCAGGATACAATAAGCTCACTTTTAAATTGGTGCTAAAACTGTTGCTAGGCAACTGGTAACTAAGGACACCATGCATACGCTAGCTGACTAAGGCTAATGCTAATGCATCTAGCTAGAACTCTAGTAAAGGTACTACGAGTGTATCAGGAGTGTCAACATTCACCTCAGATGTGATTTTCTGAAAAACATTAGCTGTGTGACTAAAATTGGGCTTACACTGAGCGCTAATTGCTAACAAAATCATGACAGCAAAAAAATGTGATACAACTATTGAGAATATGAAGTTTTACCTCAGATGATATGTTAAATTGCAAAGGTTCTGTCTTACTGAAATTATATTTAGCATTGACCACTAACTAAACTTCCCTAAGTGACTGTGGAATATAGTCACCAGTCACTGTGGCTAATGATTTAGCTAGATATAACTTAACAATTATGGGTTATTTAGATAATTTAACAGCATAGTGACTAGAAAATGAGACAAAACTGTCCTGAACATCAACCTTTACCTCAGAAGTTGTATTAAATTGCTAAGAAAAAAGTTCAAATTACACTTCGCATTGACCACTTCCCTAAGCAACTGTGAAATATAGTCACTGGTCACTGAGACTAATGATTTAGCTAGCTTTTAATAATAATAATTTAACAGCATAATGACTAGAAAATGAGACAAAACTAGTGAGAATATCAACTTTTACCTCAGATGTTGTGTTAAATTGCAGAAAAAAGGTTCTGTATGACTGAAATTACAACTTAGTATTGACCACTAACTAAACTACCCTAAGCAACTTCACCAGTAACTGTGACTAATGGTTTAGCTAGCTAGAACTCAGCAATTTTGTGGTATTCTGATCATTTAACAGCATAGTGACTAGAAAATGAGACAAAACTATTGAGAATATCAACGTTTACCACAGAAGTTGTGTTAAATTGCAAAGAAAAAGGTTCTTTATGACTGAAATTACAACTTGGCATCGACTGCTAACTAAACTTCCTAACGATTAAGCTAGCTAGAACTCACCGATTATGGGTAATTTAACAGCATAATGCCTGGGAAATGAGACAAAGACTATCCTGCACATCAACTTTTACCTCAGATGTGTTATTAAATTGCTAAGAGAAATATTCTGTATGACTGAAACTGCACCTTTGAGTGCTAATGGAATTTTCCATCATACTTGACAGTATGTCAATGTCTTATCTGAAAGGTTTACTGTATTGTTTATGTATTAAATCTCCTTTCATGGCAGCAGTAAAGAAGCCGGATGAGTAATCAGAAAGACGGTACAAAGTCTTCCTCGGGTGTTAAAACATTAACAGCTTAACCCATCAACCACTTCGTCTTCGCCTCAGCTTGTAGGCCCTTAAGTGCTACAAGTCGCCTGATAAGTGCTGCTGCGTAACCCAACCCTCGTTCCAACCACAACCGCTATTTACTAAATGATATTTAAAAGGCATGGGATGATTTTTTCTTCATGCCCGGGACGCTGGCAGCCTTACAGAAGCTGCTCTCGTACTTGGCGTGAAGCCCCGAGTGCCATATTCTTCGTGGGATCAGCGGTGCCAAGTGAGGGCTTGGGTCAAGTTCTCCTCGCGGTGAGGGGCATGATGGGAGCTGAGATCAGGCAGGGAGGAAGCATGACCTCAGGGTAACGCCGATCTGTCGGCACTCGCTTGGGAAACGTTTGGAAACTCGGACAGCAGGGACGCAAAAAAAAAAAAAACGCTGTTTTTAATTAATTATTTAATTCTTTTTATTTAGGCAATATTGTTAAAAAAAAAAAACAAAAAAAAAAAACAACCAAACAAAAAAAGCATCAATATTCAAGATGCATCTTCTACAAAAAGATATTTCCGAGGTTTACTAGCAAAAATATGGAATTTATTCACAAAAATAAATAATTAATAATAACAAAGAAAAATTAAAAATTGTGTAAGATTTTCACTTGCTTTCAGTCAAAGCTTGTTTCTTTTAAATTATTTACTAAAATTATTATTTTTATGTATTTATTTATTTTAAAATACTGTAAATACAGAAAAGTGTCTTGTGAGCCCTGAGTTTATAGCATTAAAATAACTTAGCTTTATTATTATGAATGTAAAAGACTCAACAAATGAAACAAAATGAAATGACAGTTATTTATTTATTTATTTTTTATATTTTAGGGAATAATATACCACATCCTATAAATGAAATGTCACTTTTTATATTTAAATTTTGTAATTTCTTTTAATTAATTAATTAATTAATTAATTAATTTAATTTTTTAGGGAATAAATATACCACATCCTGTAAACGAGAGACATCACTTTTAAAATTTTAATTCAGAAATTTTTAAAAATGTATGTATGTATTTATTTATTTATTATTTATTTATTTATTTAATTTTTAAGGGTATAAATATACCACATCCTATAAACGAGAGACGTCACATTTAATATTTTAATTCTGCAATTTTTAAAAATTTATTTCTTTTATTTTTTTTTCTTACCAGAGCGGTGACTGTGTGATGGACACAGCGATAAATTCGACTTGACAAGGAAACAAAAACAAGATGTAATTGGCAGTAAGCTCGGTTCACACATCTCTCTGTGTGCCTGTAAATCTTGCTAATAAACACCCACACACACACACACACACACACACACACACACACACACACACACACTCAGGCTAGCTTGGCCTCGTTCCTGTGTCTATTTTAATTCTCTATATGATCTTGTTGTCCATTTCTCCTGGGATTTGAGATGTTTTCAGACACACACACACACACACAGTAGACGTGACGGTTGTTGTAATTGCCGAGCGACACGCCTGCGTTCTGACGTGTGCGCTTGTCCATCTGCCGCTGAAACAGACACACAGCTTTCAGCCTAACGAGCAGCTCCGGCCTGCTGCTGAGGGACGAGAGGAAATCTGAATGATTCTTATGTTTGGAGTGACTCTCACACCTCCACAGCCTGATTTACTCTCGCACAGATTGTTCTGTACGCTCTCGCAGTAGCAGCTCTGAGCTCCGGGTCTGGAGGCTGATCTGTGTTTATTATGATGATGAAGAATCACGTGACTGAGAGGAGATGCTACTCTGAGAGATTTTATACACAAAATTCTTTCTTTCTTTCTTTCTTTCTTTCTTTCTTTCTTTCTTTCTTTCTTTCTTTCTTTCTTTCTTTCTTTCTTTCTTTCTTTCTTTCTTTCTTTCTTTCTTTCTTTCTTTCTTTCTTTCTTTCTTTCTTTCTTTCTTTCTGTCTTTCTTTCTGTCTTTCTTTCTGTCTTTCTTTCTTTCTTTCTGTCTTTCTTTCTGTCTTTCTTTCTTTCTGTCTTTCTTTCTTTCTGTCTTTCTTTCTGTCTTTCTTTCTTTCTGTCTTTCTTTCTTTCTGTCCCCTTTTCTTCGGTATTATTCCTCCTGTATATCCTCCTTTTTCAGGTCAGTTATTATTTGGAGTCTGTGGTGTAATTTATATTCTTGACATTTTCGTGACCTGAATCTTGATCTAAATCTCCACAATAATCTGCAGAATCTCTCCATAAAAATCTTTCGTGTGAAAAAGACTGAGCTCTGAGAGTGTGTGAGAGTGTGTACGAGCGAGAGTGTGTATGAGAGAGAATATGTGTGAGCGTGTGAGAGAGTGTGTGTGTGAGCGAGTGTGAGGAAAATACTGCGCTCATTGTTAGTGTTTCAGTCTCCGAGGCCCCTCCGGTCCTTCAGGATGTCCTTCAGCATCCCAGAGTACCCGAGCTCGCCTCTCCTCTGAACCCCAGCTCTCAGACCCCGCCCTCTCCTACCATCACCCCACCCACCCCGAACGCTCACAGTCTCGGTTTACATCTTCACCATGTCTCTCACATGCCACGGTCCTTCCTTCCTCCATGACCTCGAGGTGAACAGAAAGGATGAGTCGAGTTCAAGACAAACGATTAGAATTATGATTGAAGTCTAACTCCAGTGTAGAGGTTTACACGCTGTGTTTCCTTTATGACTCGACTCTTAAACTTTTATCTGGCTGAGGTTCGAGTCTGTGCGCTGCCTGAAGGCACACCTCGTGTTTGTCATAGCCATAAATCACAACTTTAACAAGCTTCTAATTGCACATTAATAGTGCTGGAGATCTGCAGCAGCTCGCTGCTCTCACCTGCGCTTATCTCACCCACACATCCTTATCACCGATACCACTGACGCAGCAAACCGTGTGTGTTACATGACTCTTTGATGGTTACTGACATGCTGATAAGACGTGAGGAGACGAGATGGAAGTGGATCAGGATGTCATGGTACCTGAAGAGATTCTATCATAATATAAGAAACCGCCAGCTGTGCTGCGTTACAATAAAAAATGAATAAATAAAATTAATTTTAGCGAGTGATGATACTTTTATTTACTGTGTACAAAAATAAAAGCTTTAACACCAAACACTAAGAAGGAAAAAAAAAGAAAAATTGAGTTTATATTTATATAAAATTTTAAAGAATAGACATTTCTGTCCAATCAAGGAAAAGATTTTTTAAAATATTAATATATATTACGATTTACTATTTTAAAAATAGATTGTTTTCCACATATTTAATAATTAAATTTAACATGAATATGTAAATAAAATAAAAATATAAATTTTATCTTATTCAATTTTATTTTTCACAAGTGTCATGCTGTATATCACATTTCTTAAAACAGTATCATTATATGATTTTTATTTAATTTTCTTGTTATATTGCTCACCCTAAACTCTACACACACACCCTGTACCAAAAAACATACCCCACTCTACACACACACACACACACACACACCCTGTACCACACACAGACACACACCCTGTACCAAAAAACATACCCCACTCTACACACACACACACACACACACACACACCCTGTACCACACACAGACACACACCCTGTACCAAAAAAATACCCCACTCTACACACACACACACACACACACAGACCCTGTACCAAAAAACATACCCCACTCTACACACACACACACACACACCCTGTATCAAAAAACATACCCCACTCTATATACACACACACACACACACACACACACACACACACACACACCCTGTACCAAAAACATACCCCACTCTACACACACACACACACACACACACCCCCTGTACCACACACACACACACACCCTGTACCAAAAAACATACCCCACTCTATATATACACACACACACACACACACACACACACGCACACACCCTGTACCAAAAACATACCCCACTCTACACACACACACACACCCTGTACCAAAAAACATACCCCACTCTACACACACACACACACACACAGAGCTCTGTACTGGTGGAGGTTGTTGGTAACGTTTCCCAGTTTCAGTGTGAGGAAATGGTTATTGTTCTGGAACAGGAGCTGATTTCTGTCAGAGCGTCACGTGAGCAGTCAGCAGGAACTAATTAAACCCTCTGTTTTGTAGAAATAACTCTAATCTCCGTCTTGCGTCTGATTAAACGTGTTTGTCCGTAACAGCAGATAAGAATAAAGCGCGCGTGTTCCTCAGAGCTCTGCAGGGTCTGTGATGACGGACAGACTGACCGACCGACCCGCCACCTGACTGACTGACTGCCGTTATCTGCCTTACTGCCGGTTGCCGTGGCTACGCTTCACAGATCACAACACGCGCTCTGCGTTATCGCTGCTCGGAGTGTGTGAATTTAAAAAAAATAAATAAAAACAATTAGCGGCTAAGAGACGGCGGGTTTTGTTCTCTGAGAAAATCTTTCTCTGTGACTGGAAATGTAGCATGATTAAATCGTGACATGTTCAGTGTGCAAACGACTTAAAGCTTAAAGTGACTAGCAGTGCACTTAGCTTAGCATTTTGGCGTGTGAGCTGCCTGTAGTCTGACTTCTACGTAGCTCAGTTTTTAAAGAACGATGTAGAATATTCATGTTTGAGCTAGCATCGGGTGTGTGTGTGTCTGTGTGATGACAGGGACAGACGCTAGTAAATGACTAGCGAATAAACAAAACATACAAATGAATCTCGGGTTATTTGACATTTGACCCGGTCAGAGTTGAATTCTGGACACTGATTGGTCAGAA
>NC_080726.1:2898204-2930704 GCF_019097595.1 Hemibagrus wyckioides
GATATCATAAATCGGTCAGTTATCGTGATATTTATGTTTATTAAAGAACCACATTGTCTCTCCACATTCTGGAGATCTTCAGCTTCATTTCACTGAACCTCATAACCTCTGTGTCTTCTCCAGGATCCCGTCTGCGGCAGGAGGACTACCCGCCCCGCATCGTGGAGCATCCCTCCGACCTGATCGTGTCCAAGGGCGAACCCGCCACCCTCAACTGCAAGGCAGAGGGTCGGCCCACGCCCACCGTGGAGTGGTACAAGGACGGCGAGAGGGTCGAAACGGACCGGGACGACTCGCGTTCCCATCGCATGCTCCTTCCGACCGGATCCCTCTTCTTCCTGAAAATAATTCATGGACGCCGGAGCAAACCGGATGAAGGGTCATACGTCTGCGTGGCCCGCAACTACCTCGGGGAAGCTGTCAGCCACAACGCGTCGCTGGAAGTAGCCAGTAAGTGCTCGGCTCCTTTTAATTTCTGTTCTCAGAAAGCTTTTTCTCGCTGTTTAGAATAATGGCGTTGCTTATCGAGGCCTCTGTGCGAGCGATAGCTTTTCCCCTGGGGCGGAATTGAAACCAGGCCACAGTCTTCATTCAGCGCTGTGTCTCTGACCCCGTGCCCATGCTCTGAATGCAGGAGAGGTTATAGCTCCTTTAACGTGAATGGTAAAGGGTTTCCAGTTTCCTCTTGGGGCCTGGATGCTCAATGGGTTCAGTGAGTTGGATAATCTAGAGATGGACAGGAAGTGCTCGCGTCGGTGGGTCTGCATGCTGATCCCGCTGGATAGAGCACACCAGATCCAGTCGGCTTGAGCAGTTCTTAAAGGGGCTTCACTAGGTGGTCAGGAGTTATCAGAGATACTAATCCCCTCACACAGTCGCTGTTCAGCAGGCGGGGTTCATTCCAGAGATACGCCGTGGGTCTCGGCAGAGAGTCGGGTCATTTTCTAGCCTTCACTGGAAGAGGAAATGCTTTAATGTCTGAGAGCTTTGGGGAAAATGTCAAATAAAAACCATTGTTGAGACTTTGAATAACTTTTGGACAGAGATGGTGAAAAGGTTACACCGATGGTCCAATAGTCTGTTTTCTATCAGTGTAAAGGTTGCTTTATTGTAGATGTTGCTATTTCTTTCCTTTCATTTTTGTCCTTTAAAACCTGTAAAAAAAAAAAAAAAGTGCAAACTTTTGCACTCAGTTGTTCCTATTGCAAAGTCATCACATTCCATGACCGCTTGCTTTGTCCAGCTACTGAATGCCCTTTAACTCTCTCTTTAATTCCATCCGAACCACACAAATGATGGATTTCGAGTAAGAAAAAAAAATTAAATAAAATAAAAATAAGCTTTGGGTTTTTTTTCTGGTTTTCATGGATTGAAGTTTTTTTTTTAGATTATAGGTTGTCTTGCTGTAAGGAAGTGCCTTCTTTTAGAGTCGACGACCATAAATCTTTTGTGTGTGTGTGTGAGCTGCCATTTTTAATGAAGGTCTTGCTTTTGGCTTCTTCCATGAACTGCTCAGTGTAGCGTATCTTTTCAAGCTCAAGAGGAGTGAACGGGGAGGATCTCAGATAGCAACCACTTTTCGAGTATGCCCAGGAGCTGTCACCAAGCCTCTTGCTGTAATCTAATCGACCTGGCAATGGTTTGGATGGAACGCTCGACTGCTTTGAGCTTCAAGTGGAATGTGTGACATTGGCATCTGCTCCTGGCTGGGCAGAGTTTCAGCTCTTTAATCACCTGCTTTTCTGTTCTCTCCGAGTTCCTGAATAATATTCTGCTTTTACACCCAATTAAAATCACTGAGTTAACAGTAAGACACAATGCGAACGATCCAGATCGCATTATATGAAGCGAAATAATACGTGATGATACGATATCACTGCCTTCTTGTTTCTGATTGGTCAGAAGGTGAGGATTCGTCTTCTTTAGCAGCATCTCATACAATTCATTTGTATAGCAAATAGTCCATTAACAATGGACATTGTCTTAAAGCTAGGCATTAATATAGCATTAACATTGGACATTGTCAGAAAGTAGCTTTATAAAAGTATAGAAACAAAAAAATTCAAAAGTTAAGTTAGTATTTTATCCCTATTGAGAAGCCTGAGGTGACCTGAGGTGGTGAAGAAAATCTCCCTGAGAGGATCTGAGGAAGAAACCTTAAGAGGAACTAGGCTCAGAAGAGAACCTCATCCTCATTTGGGTGATACTGGACAGAAAAAAGAAAAAGAAAAAAAAGTTACCTAACAAATACTTTATAAAAAAGACTTTTAACAGTTAAGGAAAGAGTCTCTGGTGTCAGTGTACTGTGTTTTCCCTCAAGAAGCTGCTTTGTTTTGTCTTAAGTTCAAGAGTGAGAAAAAAGAGAAGCTGGAAAAGGGAATGACTGTTTCTAGCTGCTATTAACACGTTAAAGGTAACTGTAAATGGCTAAAATGTATCTTCTTAAAGGTTGTTGGCAAGCTGCTGTGGTGTAAGAGGAATAAAACAGCTCAGTATATGCTGTTAAAGTTCAAGAAAATGGTGTGGACTGTCAAATTTGATAGAACCAAATGGTAGGAGAAAGGCTAGGAGTTTGGAGATTTAGGAAAAGGAGAATCCAGGAGAAATCTCCAGCTCTACATTTTATCCCGAAATGCCAAAGATATTTGCAGAGTATAATGAGCATCCAGAGGGATCACAGACGTCCGTGCGGTCGCTTGCAATCATAACATGCCATATTTTCCAGATTATATTTTCTTCCTGCTAGCACACAGTAAGAAGTATTGGCAAGCCCGGGAGCTAAAAACAGCTACTCTGAAAAGCAGATGATATTCACTCTTCAGTGCAGTGGCCGGATTTCAAAGTATATATTTAAAAAAAGAAAAATGGAGAGCTCTGGCGACAGGACGGTTTGGCCTGAAGACAGAGAGCAGGGAGCAGCGACACCACGGGCTGCTGGGACGTTTATTTTGTACGAGGTTCAAACAGGTCCATAATGGCATGGTGTCAAAGCTCAGAAACCCTCGCCGTGTGTTTCCGACCCCTCTACCCCCCCTCACCCCACCCCATTACCCCAGCCACCCCGCGTGTAATTATGTTGCCCAAGCAACTAGTGTTGGAAGTCATGGGCAGGAATGTAGCGTACCCCAGAGCTCTGCGATTTTTACAATGCTTTAATTGTAGCCTAAAGGAACAATGTGTTTTCTCAAGACATTTCCCTGACCTTTCTTTGGGTCATATCAGGGTTTGGTGGATTTTGGTGTGTTTGGTGCTTAGTGGTTGCTAATCACAATCATATATTTTCATGAAGTCTTAACTTTTTACACTTTTTGGTGCCAGAACACTTCGTAAACATGAAGACCATTCCTTCAGTTCTTCAAGTTTTCTTTGCTTCTTTTTGATTATATGATCATGTGTCATGCATATGACTGTATGGCTAATCGTTTAGCAGTTAGCCTATGACTTAGCCTAGGTTCATTCAGCTTCACGTTCAGCATTAGGTTCGTTTTTGGGCTTGGTCACAATATCGCTGAACTTGATTAGCCTACTATTATTTAATAACCCATTACCAAGTCAAAATAATGAGATTTATAAAGTCAGAAGAATGAGATATTTTGAAATAACAAGTTACTAAGTCTGAAGCACGAGATAATATCTTGAAATAACAAGTATTTATTATAGGCAGTATTAAGTTAAATATCCGCATTTTATATGTTCATTCTAAATAACGTATACTTTAATCCATATTTAGTTACGATCATGATTAACAGCAACAAGTTTCCTTCATCTAGTAATTTATTTACACCCTAGATTGTCTCTTTTTCTTTTAACGTCTTTCCCTCCGTTTCCGTGTTTCTCTTCTATCCGATACTGAGCATCTGTTATGTGTCATGTGTTGTTGGGGAATAATAGGCTTCAGAGGGAACAAAAGATTAGAGAGCAGGACGTGTAAGAGAAGAAGGGTTAAGAGAGGAGTGCAAGCACGCTCTTATCCGTAAGTGCTCAGCGATGAGCCGCGCGGCTGCAGGCTACATGACGTAATGCCGAGTGTCAGCCTGCGTTTTGAGAATGACTGATGATGCGTCTGTTCAAATGCCTCCATCTTCAAACAGCTGCGAAAATGGTGATCAAAGAAAGGTTTTCTCGACCCATATAAAAACGGGATTTCCAGAGAACCTGCAGAAAAAGTTTTTTATTTATTTTGGGAGATATGAATGAAGTTAAACCTGTTCCTGTTCTCTCTCTCTCTCTCTCTCTCTCTCTCTCATCGTCCTGTCCCATCGTTCCTCCCCTCACCTCCCTTCCTTTCTGGAAAGTCAATATTGTGCTTTTGGGTGCACTAAATCAGGCTAGTCATTTAAATACGCTAGCTCTCTTGGAAGCCATTGCATATCAAAGGAGCTAATAATAACATGTTTCTTCAGTTCCTCAGCTGGGAGATTTAAAAAGGAGGGAACGGAGATGCTGATAGCCCTAACCACCGACAGTGGATGTCTTTCTTCTCCATGTCTAAGTAATGGCCTTCTCCATTGGGGTTATTTGTATGTTGTGGACGACTAAATAGACTACAATCTAACATCGTTGCCAGTCTTCAGATTCGAAACATATGGATCTGTTCAGTTTCCAGAAATGCCAAATTGCGACATCGTTTTCAGTGGATTGAACTGATTTGTTGGCTTGGTCATCGCCCTGCATTGGTGCCAGAGGTAAATGTCATCATTCTTGACTGATTGGAGAGGAAGGATAAAGGGAATGATTTCCTGTCTGTGCGAAAGTTCATACAGCATTGCTTCATAAGCCCCTTTCTTATATGCACCTTTTTTCCACTGGAATTTAACACTAATTATACAGGAAGTGTAAAGTTAAAATCCTGGGTAGATTAACCTGTCAGTCTATCAGGATAAACGATCAACAGGATGATGCTTTACCAGGAAATATGCTTTTCAGCAAGAACTGAAAGACAATCCTTTCAGAAAGTTCAGCATGGATAAAGAACAGGAGAAATTAGAGCATCATTTGAATCACCTACACCTTAGACTACACCTTAGAGAGGAGATACAGGTGATAAACAATTTAAGAGGTTTAAGGGGTAAATTCCACCAAATCTCTTGGTTTTTGTATGTATAGATTGAATGTAATGACACTTTCAAGGCATTTAAGTTCTTGACATTTTCAGTAACCCAGAAAAGTCTCGGCTTAAGTGTTGTTTTTAATTAATCAAATAAACTCGGACTTAATAGGACTGCCTTATTGAAAATTTCAATAAAGAACCAAGAAACTTTTCTTTCTTTAAGGATTAATTCTCACCCGTCTTTCACACCTCTGATCCTTTAAGACCTAGTTTAATTAGTTTCATTTCAACGGTTCTGTAAGTTGTAATTATTGATTACAGCAAGAGAAGCATCAGCGAGGAAGATTCCAAACTTTTATTTATATATATATATATATATATATATATATATATATATATATATATATATATATATATATATATATATATATATATATACACACACACACACACACTTTCTTGCAGTGAAGATCCCACAAGGACATTTCTGGTCCCTATAAATCTGGTCAAACAGATGAAGTTTAAAATTAGAAACGTGAAGACATCTGTTCTTTAGTTGACAGTCCACATATTATTATTAGCATCTGGCTCTTTTTAATTGTTTTGCTGAGTTCCTGGGTGTGTGTCTAATTTAGGGCCATGAAAGTCAGCTGAAGATGGCCTGAAATCTGAAAAAAAAAAAAAAAACTTTATGATGTTTAATTACAGTAGAGCGAATTACTGACAGACCTCCTGAAGTGGAAGATAAAAACCAGAAAACAAGCCAGAGGCAAAAGTGCAGCTTATTTGCTCTTGTCAAACTTGTCATTGCTGCTTCTATTTTACGTTCTTAATGGACCTGAAATCTATGTGACCCATTTACAAGAGAGAAAAATTCCCTGAAGCCACATGCTGACATCAGTGTGTTACATTGGGTTCAGCACGCTAAGGCAGTACCAAAATATATAACACCTGGTGTCTTCGGCTGGCCTGCTTCCCAGCATCAGCATCAGCACGTTAAAAACACCACAAACATCCGAGAAACTAATTGCTCTTGAAGATACTCTTTAAGATCGGTATCAGAAATGTGCGCCCAGTTACACCAGAGATCACAGACATTTGTAGGCTCTGGATCATGGTGGGGTTTTGAGATGGTGCCAGCTGCCTACAATCCCTCCTCCTCTTCTTCTTCCCTGCTGTGGATGCGTCAGAAAATAGAGAGAAGGTCAGGCTCAAGAGAGACAACTCTGTATGCTGACATGGAAAGGAGAGCAGCAGGAAGTCCTAGCACACTGACTTTCACCGCTTTGTTATGCTATCATAGTGGAGAAAGATCTCCTGCTGCTCAAGTCATGGCCTGGCAGAAAAGGAAGGATTTGAGGAAGGGTAAAGGGTTCACAGCAGTCATGAGGGACAGAGCACTGGGTAGATGGATGACATCTTTGAGGTTGATAGTACTGGGGCAAGGGGCCATATGCATGCTCTGTTGGCTGGTGTGTGACTGGAGAGTCTCCAGGGTGTGGGATTCATGTTGGTCTTGATACAGTGTACCCTGGTCAAGCTGCCTTGTTGACCCTCAGCAATCCTGCCAGTCTTGGGGTATATGCAAAAGACAGAATTTCTCTCTACTTCACTGTCTTTTGTCTGAAATGGTGTGGCTCATCGGGTAAGGTTCAGTGCTATTGTTGGGAAGGTAGTGCGTTCAAATCCCAGGACTACTTCTGGGACACTGTACAGCATGACCTTTAACCCTTGACTGCTCAGTTCAAGGGTTGGACTGGACATAACCTCATTTGCTGATTGTTTTTGATAAAAGAATCTACTGTGCAGCAACAGTAACAGGCTACTAAGAATACAGACAGCCTATAATCTCACTGAAGAAGCTTGGAGGCACTAGGGTCAGCCACTTAACTTGATAGTCTGGTTTGTATCTATGGGCAAAACCCTTGACAGTTCTATGTAGAGAACTAATTCAGAACATTTCCTTTTTAGAAAAGGTTCTAAGTAGGAAACATGACATTTTTAAACAGCAATCATTCAAAGGACCTTGGAGTAACCTCTGTTTTTAAAGAGAGTACTTGACATCCTAACTATGGTCTGCAAGCTACTTTTGCCAGGTTATGTAGACTCGCTACTGGATCTAATGAGTCCCTAGATAAAATTTAGGTCCTTGACAAGAGAAGGAGAAAGCAATTGTTAAGGTGTATCCTACAACAAATAAAAATTGCAGTATTCTTGACTTGACTTGTTCTACCCCGGTGACTTTATCTGGTAAGGCCAGAAATTCATTTCCACATGCCAGACAACCAGACAAGCCATTTATGTTATGCCCACGGGTGGGGCTAGAGTCAGTCCTCACTCATAAAACTCAGACTACAAAGGAGCAGGAACCATGAAAGAGCTGTTTAGGGAAGAGAATGGCATTGTTTGAAGATAAGACAGAGGTGGATCTCACGTTAGCCCTTGGTAATTAGGCAGTAGAGATTTTAGATTTCATTGAGGTAAAGGAAGTAGATGAGACCTTGCCTGCCCAGTAACTGGGGCCTCTTTCATGCTTCTTAGCATTGCTTTGATCCCAGGAAATTTGCTGTATCCTTAGGCACGGAAGGCTCACTTGGACTTGCGTCTTGAGTTCTATGATTTTAGCCCTTGTGGCACAGTCTACATAATTTGCAGTCCAGTCTGCCCCAAATTTGCAGCTCAAAGAGAAAGAAAAGCATTCAGTAGAAGTGACCGACCTCCATCCTATCTTGTAGACACTCGTATCAAACACCTCCTGCTTAAACATTGAAAAGCTCGGACTATTGCATCGTCCTGCTATGGTGAGATACAGCGATTTCCTCTCGACTGGCCTCTGTTCGTGATAAACACTGATTATAAAGTCGCTCTCAGCTGGAGGGTTTAGATAGGAAACGTCCCCCTTGACTGAAGAGCCAAGCTATTAGCCTGCCTGCTGCCTCTAATCTCCCTAGTTTTGATTCCAGGGTCTCAGGGGACCCATGAGGTTATTTTTTAAATATCGTTGTACGATGCAGTTCTGCTCTGCTAGACTGAAGTGGTTAATAGTGCAAGCGTAAGCTGGTGCTCGAAGCCTTTCAGCCATCCTGATAACGGCTGGTGAGGATTAAGGTATGTGGATGTGGAAGAACGTATGAGGTTTGGGGCTGTTTTTGTGGGGAGAAAAAAAACACAGTTTGAGGTGAACTTTCATTACTTCTTGCCGCGGCACTATTTTATCATCAAAAAGTGGACCAAAATAGGATCATGGAGCACACTTGGACCAGTGTTTAAATCCTGAAAATGTTGGTTTATATATTGGTGCCATATTGGACGGCGGGGTTTTTATAGTAAAGTACAGAACGGAAACGGGACTTATGGGATGTTTTCACTCAGTATAAAGAAATGAATGATGTTCAGGCTGTGAGTCTGATCTAAAATGAGTCTGTTGGTTTTCAGTGTGTTTTAGACGTGTGTTTTTCCCTCTGTTGGAGAACCTTACACAGAATTTTACTGGTTGAAGATCAAATTTTTCAGATGAACAAGCACTTGGAGCATCTCAGAGAGCAGAAATTGGTTTGATATCAACATTTACTTTGAAGATACAAACATTTGTGTAGAAAAAAATAACCGGTTTTTGTTTATTTTGTGGAACTTTTCTATGAATATATTAACCCCTAGCAGGCTAACACACAGAAACACTACAAATTCTTACAAAGTCCTGAGTGTCTACTTTCATATGAGCTTCATATTAACCTCCACTGTGGGGTGGAACATGACAAAGACACTCAATCATCAACATGCACACAACAACAACAGGAGGAAATTCCATTTAAGATATTTAAGATTTAAGATATTATTTAGTAGTTTATTACATGTTGCATAAAGCTGAAACAGGCTGCTTAAGTAATGGAAGTACAGGGTAAATGGGTTAATTATGTCGTTGCTATGAGCGTTTTTTTTTTTTCTTCTATTCTTTCTTTCTTCTTCTTATGTAAAGCTTTGGAGAGAGGGAGCAGTGACGATATGCTGAGACAAGCCCAACATGCTCTGATTTTGCCATTAGCATGATTATAAATCTCATGAACAAAATACTTCCTCTGATGACTATTATAACAGGGTGTACACACACACACACATGGCAGGGACCTACTTTGTCTCTTCTTTCTCTTTGAAAAGGGCGTGGCTGGGAAACTGTAGCGTTCCTTTTGCAACCAAACACCCGACAAAGCCTGAAAGAAGACGCTGAGCAGGACAGAAGCCGAGTGAGAGTTATAGAGCGAGTAAAATATTCAGGGAGAAAAGAAGTGAGGGAGAGAAAAGACGTGGTCTGAAAGAGAAGTTTCTCTGGTTTCTGCTCGTTTTGGTGAGACTGAGAATCATGACATCTGTTACTGTTGTAAAAAAAAAAAAAAATCTTATCACAGTTTCTGCCTAATATTCCACTGGAAGTTAACGACCAAATATAATAACGTCTGTCTGTCTCTTTATGTCTCTCTCTCTCTCTCTTTCTGTCTGTCTGTCTGTCTGTCTGTCTGTCTGTCTGTCTGTCTCTCTCTCTCTCTGTCTGTCTCTCTCTCTCTCTCTCTCTCTCTCTCTCTCTGTCTGTCTGTCTCTCTCTCTCTATTTGTTTGATTTCTCTCTATCCATCCATAGGCTTTTCTCCATATATGTACATTGCACTGAAAGTGGAAACACCTTATGTTCTTGCTTTGTGCAGATGAACACTTTACAGCTTCATGTGTGTGTCATGTGTGAGTTGTGTGTCGAGTGTGTGTGTGTGTGTGTTGGTGTGTTGGTGTGTAACTGAAACACTCCTGCTCCGATTCTCATTAGGCCTTTTCCAGTGGGATTAGAAGACTGCCGAGTCGGCAGGTGCCGCAATAACTTCATTTCAGCCACTGTTCAGGAGGCGTAATAGCTTATCGATCGGCTGACAGAGACGCACTGAGCCGCCGCGGACGAACGCAGATGGAGAGGAGAAGCTAATCGGAGCTCAGAGAGAGTTCGATCATAACGCCGCTTAACTTCATCAGTGTCGCACAAATGCGTGTCTGCGTCTGAATAGCTGAGGCTCATCATCTTCATCATGGAGACTCTGGGAGCTTTATGTACATGAGAGGATGAAGATTATTACATCAGGTTAACTTCATCCATCAGTCTTATCCTCAGTGATGAAAACCAATCCAATTCAATCACATTCTACTGTAATAATACACAGCGTATCAGTTAGCACTGGTGCAAGTGCCAGGCTCCTGTCAGGAACTCCCAGAATGCACTGCAGCTATACGAGGCTTGGCTAGTCGGCGATCCACGAGATGATTAGCGTGTTGACGTTGAATGGAAAGTCCAAACAGTGGAAATTGATCTGTGTGAGATCTTGACTGAAAGATTAAAGCAACGCTGCATCGCGTAATTGTGTTGATACTCTAGCAAGTGTTCGCCTTGTTACTGACCGAGACGCCGATTATGTTCTTTAAGCTGTCATGTTGCTAGCTTAGCTATAACTCCAACAACTAGTGCTTAGAATAAAGGTCAAAACAATTAGGTCGCACTTTCTCCCTTTGAGAATTGGCGTGACTTAACCTGACAAACGCGTCCAGGGGGCAACGTGTTTGGTTCTCGCACACTTTGATCTAGTTCCTGCTTATAGTTCCAGAGCTAATTTTAACCGCCGTACGTCATAACCTCTATGTGCTGAAATGAAGGTGAAGCGGCGCTGCGTTGTCCTCCTCTTTCCGACGAGTAGCTGGCCTGCACATCTATCCCACGGTTATTATTCTCAGCAGTACGTGTGTGTGTGTGTGTTTTCTCGGAGGAGCTGCGCTCCGTTAGCTTGCCCTAGCTAACACACCTGGAAAGTGCACATCTTGCTTTTATTCTTCACGCCACGTTTAGCGTGTCCGTCTAAACCCCAGCGTCCAGAGCAAGGTTACAGATGAAGGTACGAGCTGTGAGGAAACCTTGCGCCTCACGCCGGTCAGGATGTGGAGAGTTTGTCCATGCTCTGCCGTGTGTAGTGATGGACGGTGGTCTCGGGTCTCGGGCGATGCCCCGGATCTTCTCTGAGTGTTTGTACAGCGCTCGCCCGAGCCCTCGTTCTGCTCTGGTGAATCTCATCCTGTCTGCACGTTAATGGCCACTTGGCTCTGAGGTAAACACCGAGAGATGGCAGGAGGAATAATGGAGGAGGATGGATGGAGGATATAGAGGCAGAGCAGACAGACCTTGACCTCTTCTTCTGACACACGATGCACCCGATGGCTCGTTCCTCATCCCGGAGGTGCACCGGACCTTTCTCTCACCCCAAGCAACAATGTACTGCCTCCTCATAGCAGGTCTTCAGCAGAGACACAGCTCCGGGTGTGTGTTCTGGAAAAAAATCTGTATTTTTAGCTTTAAAACGATTTTTAAAATGTCTTCATAGTTCTTATTTTTTACAATTTTGGATCCTTTTTGGGGATAAAATTCACTGTGTAGCTAATAGCAAAAAGTTTAGATAAAGATTAGCTTTTGTTACTAATGAACCGCTACGCTCACGTTGTGCTTAAAAATAAATAAATAAATACGCACATTTTCCCCCCTTTTTCCCTGTGCCTCGATCTCATTATTATACACTCTTCAATAGTCATTCATTATTTGCATAAAAATAAATAATAATAAAAATAGTGATGATGATGATGATGATAATAATAATAATCTATATTTAGTCTTGAAGCATTAATGAAGTCTTCAAAGCATTTCTTAAACTTATTACACTTTTTTTTATTTCTTTGATTTTTCTCAAGAAAAGAGGAGGACTCATTCTAAATTTGAAGCATGTTTTAAAATAGTTTTTCCTTTAAAAAAAAATAAAAAAATAATTTTGAAATAAATAAAATAAATAGATGTAAAACCTGTTTTAAATTAAAATGTTTTAAAATGTTTTTTTTAAAGTAAAATTTAAAAATGTAAAATGTATTTAAAAAATAATAAATATATATCTTCTTTATTAAACTGTGTATAAATAACTCAAAACTACTGATAGATTTTTTTTTACATAAGTTAAACATATCAGATATTTATTAATAAGCTTCTGTCTGCAGAAGTATCTATGTACATATTTTATTATTTTGTTTATTTCTCTTATATTTCCATCACTATTTTGTATTGAAACGTCAGAATGTGGTCATTTATGAGGCGTGTAAGTTTTAGTTTAGTGCTAGAGTTGTGCAGAAGCTGAGCTATAGACAGATACAACAGTCAGGAACCGGTAGACAAGATCTGATTGGCTGAAAAAGAAAGGAAATAAATAAAGATGAAGAAAATGGAGTGAGAGGCAGGAGAGCGGAGTGTTCTGGCATGGATACGATAAGAAGACAGGTGCTTTCCTGCCTGCTTAAAGAGCTAGCGACAGCTGCCAACTGGCTGTGTGAGTGTGTGTGTGTGTGTGTGTTGACGTTGGTGTGTCTTTGTGACCCTGCCAGCTGAAACATGTCCCAGCAGCCCCGTCTGCAGCGACTCCCGTGTCTCATCTCCGCCGTGTGCGAGTTTTTTAGACCTGTGGCTCGGTTATTGGCGTCGTTCCAGCGAATACCCGCCCTGACCGCTCACTTTTTTTGGTCTTGATGTTTGACACCGGATCCTTTCAGGGAGGAGCACAGGAAGGAACCTCAGGCTATGTGCTGATGTGGATATGGAGACTGCTTCTTGGCTCACGTTAGTAATGAAGTCTTCGCTCCAGAGGTGGACTCAGGTGTGCGACGGTTCGATTCCTTCCGTGTTTCCGTGGAATTTCAGGAGTCAGAAAAATGAAGTAGGTTAGAGATTAGAAAAGCCCTCTGTTTGGATACGAGGGACTTTAATAGTGTTTAAACACGGCCGCGGTCTGCTTGGGCGAGGGGGCGATGCCACGAGCCAGGCATACACGCTTATTTGCTTTTGGCAAACACGAGCCGGCTTCTGCTTTGTGTGAACTTGATGTACGCTTTCCAGCTGAAACAGTTAAACACTGCAGCTGTAGACCACTTCCACTCCATTGGCTCAGCTCAGAGCAAAAGTCCAGCATCGTCCAGCATCGTCCATCAAAGTCCATGGGTTTCACCCATTTCTTAATCAAATACACTAAAAGTTTGTGCACCACTGACCATCAAACTCATATATGTACATGTCCTCATATGATCTCTCTTCTCTTCTCTTCTCTTCTCTTCTCTTCTCTTCTCTTCTCTTCTCTTCTCTTCTCTTCTCTTCTCTTCTCTTCTCTTCTCTTCTCTTCTCTTCTCTTCTCTTCTCTTCTCTCCCAGATTTATTCACTTTTACTTTCTTCTCTTCTTGCCTTATCTCTTCTCCTTGTTTCTTCTCGTTTCTTTGCCTCTATTGTCCTCTACTCTACTCTCCTCTTCTCTTCTTTTCGGCTCTTGTCCTCTCTTCTTTCCTCGCCTCGCCTCTTCTCTTCTCTTCTCTTCTCTTCTCTTCTCTTCTCTTCTCTTCTCTTCTCTTCTCTTCTCTTCTCTTCTCTTCTCTTCTCTTCTCTTCTCTTCTCTTCTCTTCTCTTCTCTTCTCTTCTCTTCTCTTCTCCCAGTGTTCCAGTTCATCCCAAAGGTGTTCAATGGTTTGGGGTTGAGTCAGGGCTCTGTGCAGGACATTCCAGTTCTTCTTCCACTTTTCCTCTACACCTCGTCTTCATGGAGCTGTTAAAAATTTTTCATCTATTTATGTTATGGAATGTCTAAGATACAGTGTCTTTCCTGTCCTCACTTAGCTTATAACAGCTATAAACAGTTAAACACACACACACACCAAAAAACAAACAGAGAAACCTGGAAAAAAAAAAAACTCTGACTATTGCAAAATCCTGACACTGGAGTCTCCTTCCTTAAATGTTACATAAACATCTCCTTACAAAATGAACAAAACATCACCATATCAATGACTACATGTTGGTATAGTCGCTATAGAAATGCTAACATTAGGCCGCTGTGATAGAAAACGACCCAACACTTTCTTCTAATTTTTCCGCCTGCATTGACAGAGTAGAGATTTAGTTATCTTTATTTATTTATTTGTTTATTATTATTATGACCCGACTGCATGTTTCTCATCACCCCCATTTCTCCAGAGTTGCCATTTCTGTACACAGTGATTCGATTCTCCTCTCTCACGTTGCTCTCACACAGCTAATCTCTCATTTACAAGACTCGAGACCCTTATTAAGCTTAGCTTCGCTCCGCTGAACGCCATCTTATCACTGCTGCAGACGCCCGAGCCTGAGAGCGCCGCCGCCGTCTCCGCCTCTTCGATTCCCCGGTGTTCTTATTTGTCCAATTCTCTCTGCGATAACTTTTTAAAAACGTTTTTTGATCCGGCGCATGCTGACTTCATGCATAAATCAGCGGCTTGATTGCTTGAGAGGAATGAGGTCAGTCCAGCGTTACCTCGCTAATGAATCGCGCACCGGAGAAAAGAAAGGCGAAAGCCAGATTAGCTGCTAGTCGGTAGGAAATTAGAAAGCAGGCTCACAGTTGCTTCGTTTCACCTTTCGATTACTTCATGCTCACAAGATCGTTCGGGAGAATCTATGCATTTTATTTGTGGCTCGACGCCAAGCGTCGCTTCTCTGTGACGTTTTCATTGAGATGAGAAATCGAAGTGCAGATTGTTTATTGTGAGAGGAGAGAGTAGGTGCGTTTACATGCACACTTTTTAATCAGATCGGACTGAATTCAATCAGATTGACGAATCCGATCGCAGCATTTACATGAACACAGTATAATCAGATTGTTATGCACGTTTATATGACACATGATTAGAATCGGATTAGATCTTTTGACATGCGCACAGTGTTTACATGTCCTCTCGATTGGACTAAAAATGGTTTAAACCACCCCTTACCATCCGATTCAAATTTTAATCAGATGTGGCAAATTCCATCCGATTGACGTGTTTACATGACACTTTTTTAATCTGATTGTGCTTCTAGTCTTGTTACGATCGGATTACGATAAGTTTCCATGTAAACGCACCTACTGTCACAAGAGTGTGGTGTTCCATCCAGACATGCACTGGATTTGCACCGGACTAGTCTCACTTCTCACTGGGGTTTGTCCTGTTTTCTGAAAGATCCCAGTATATAGTGAACTTCCTTTGGGCTCCTGAGGTCAGGGGTATTTATAGGAAGAGCAACACTGTCTCATCAATTATTGACAACCTTGTGTTATTCTTCCCTTGTGACTGAACTGATAATGATAAAGATGATCAAACTTGTGATTCCCTCTGACTCTAACAAAGTAGTTGGAAAGCTTGTTCTGGATGCATGTGTGGAAGGAAGGAAGGAGTCTCCAGTGTTAGAGGTAAAGGTAAGAGGTGGAGGCTTCTGTTTTTCAAGACAGGAGGTTAATAAAGAGATGCTGGTGAGGGAAGGACTGTTTATCGCTGCTATATTGTTAGTAAGGAACATGAACATGTCAGGGCGGTGTAAATAAAAAACGGATAATAATTGATAAATTATGAGATGTTCTGCCATAGTGTGGAAGTGTAAATTGTTGGAAGTTGATTATTTTCCAAAAACAGCATGACACGGAGTGGTTTCTTGTTCATTCCACACACTAGATACATCAGAACCAGTAGGACAAGCTCCAGGGAGTAGATCAACTCTTAATGAAATAAACAAAGAATGTGGATTAAAATTGAATACTACCGAAAATTGTATAAATAATTTATTGATTGCGATGAGAGTAAAATTCACTGAATAACCGCAGCTGTTGCTGCAGAAATAAGTTAAATCCACTCTTAGAAAAGAAATAATCTGCTCATTATAAGCTATTTAAGCATCATTTTAATAAAAAAAAAAAAGGCATGGAATCCGAATAATAGCATAATTGTTTGTTGTAATAACAAGATTAGGAATAATTGGATTTGTTCCGGGGAAGCGGATCTAATCCTGCTAGATACAAGCGCCAATATGGTGAGGCACAAAAGAGCCAGTGTGAGGGCTTCATGTATGGACTTTTTGTGCTGTTGGTAATTCCTCCATGCTCTTGTCAGCACGCCGATGACACTCGCGAAAGATCCCGAACTTTCATCCCGCCCAGATTTGCTGCCCGTCCCATCTCGCCCCGTCTCGGCCCGTCTCGGCCCGTCTCGGCCCATCCCGTCCTTCGGGAGCGAGCACTTACAGCCAACTTTGTTCTCCAAAGACGTTTTTCTTTTCCAAGACGTGGGTTATTTCAGCTGTCTCCCCGTTTCACAGATCATCATTTGGTCGTCTCTCCTCAGCGCGGAGAGCAGCAGATGTTGAGCGGACGCTCCCGTCGCTGAAAATGAAGCGGATCGGCACGTCGGCCATGGGAACATCTGACTCGGAATAGTGGATTTAGCAGAACGTGTGGGTCTCTGAGTGGCATGTGGGCTTCATGCTGTGTGATTTCAACTGCCTTTTAAAAGATTATTACTCCACACACTTCCAATAAAATAGATCCATATCATGAATCCATAAATCTATTGTGCAGAAAACGATATCGTCACTAGACCGCAACCCTGGCTTCCGTGGACCAGCAGGATTTCCTGGGAACTGCCCCAGACGATGGTGTCCCAACATTCCTTCATTCCTTCATTCCTCCAGTCAAACCCAGAGCTGTCAGGGTTTAAAACCTGTCAGCAGCCATCCTCCATCCTGGATGTGGTATTTGGTGATTTGTATAAAGAAAAAGAAACAAAAATAAACACCTGCTTGTTTTAGAGCCACGTCTTTTTCAGGAGTTGCAATGTCTTCCAGCGGCTCTGCTATCTCAACTGAACTGTTCCCTCAGAGCAGTCTTGTTTGAGCAGAGGTTTATGTTAGCACCTGATTTATCACTGCAGAGCAAGATAAGGCAGCTCCGTCACTGCTGGCTAATCCCTCGCACCGAAGCAGGCTGAGGGAATTAGCGCTGAGCTGCAGAGGTGTCACGTAATCGCTGCTGGGAGAAACGCCTGGCTTGACAACTGCTTCTCCAGACAAGGCCTTCATTGTGGCTCTGTTCCGTCTTTCCTTCACTGCTGCATTGTGGGAAGCGGACCTAGAATCAGCCGTCAAATTGATTTTTTACGTACATCAAATACGCCGTGTGAAGCACCGTGTTAACCTTAAATCAGAACCGAAGGAACATCTGGAGATGAAATCATGTCATCGTGACTGTACGATTCTTCAGAACGTCGTTTTTTTGGGCTTCTTTATAAACTTGGGATAAAGACACCCTGTAACTACATCTCCTGCAGTGAGAAATTGATGCTAAGACTGATGCTAATTTATCCGTCTCCTCTTGCCGCCTTCGCTCTAACTGCCACTCGGTCCGAGGCAAAGTCTTTTCACGTCAGCTTTCCAAAATCAACACTCGGCTAGTCAGGGCTGAGGAGATCTCTGTCCTTGCTGCTAAACTAAACCGGCACTTCAGCAGGAGGATCGTGCTCTCTTCCATTTCTCTTTCGTTCTACAAACCGCCTGCAGCCACGTTCGTGGTCCAAAGTGAGATGGAGTGGACCCAGGGGAGAAGCCTTCAAATGAGATCGCTGGGTCTGCATGTGTGTGTTTAAACATTAACCTGAGAACAGTCGATGACTGACTGCTCGCACCGTGGCCGGGTTCCAGAGGCCGACTCGGTCATCCTCGGGGACCTTCTATCCATCATGTGGCCTCGGAGCCTGTCCACAGTCTCTCAGTGTAATCGACTGACACGACAGATCTCAAGAACTAATCAAAACACCTGGTACTTCATCTCTAGCCAATAGAACCTCAGTTCCTCATAGCATGATCGACTGATACAATAGATCTCAAAAACAAAACAAAATCTCTGGTTCTTCATGTACAGACAACAAAAACTAGGATCTTTTAGTTCCCTGGTTCCTCCCAGCATGGTCTGTGGTGCTGAGGTCTGTCAGAGAGCTGGAGAAATGTAGCTGTCTAACTCAAACATTCAGCACTCGCAGAGTTTGTTTGTCTTTCTGGAGAGCCAGCATTAGTAAGACTTTGCTAGACGCTGCAGTGATGTAATGTGACAGTCTGGCCATGAGAGGGTTACGAGGAAATGATTAAATGGCGTGTTGACGTGACTCCATGGTCAAACGTGCACTCGGGCTCCGCAAAGAACGCCATTCAGGATTCCTTCACGTTCTTATACAGCATGCTAACTTCCTGAACGACAATCTGAGAGTTAAGCCTGGTGGGTTTCTTTAAACAGTGAGAGGTTATGCTGGTCAAAATTGTAACAGAGTTTGGAAATTAAAAACTGAGATACTTCTCAAGCAGTAGATAAACTGCAAGAACTAATTTAATTTAATGTATTATCTCATTATTTTGACTTAGCATCTCATTATAGCCATCTACCAACTTACTTTACAATATTATCTCATGCTTTGAAAATTATCTCGTTATTTGTCTAATTATTTCAACCCAGTAGCTTAATTTAATGTATTCTCTCATCCTTTTGACTTAGCATCTCATTATACCAACCTAATAACTGACTTCAAGATATTATCTCATTCTTTGGAAATGATCTCGTTATTTTGACTTGACTTGCTGTCCAATTATTTCAACCCAAAAAGCTTAATTTAAGATATTATCTGTTCATTTTGCATCTCATTATATCAACCTAACTTACCGTAAGATATTAGCTCATCATTTTGACCTGCTATCTCATTATTTCAACCTTATAACTTATCATGTTATAATGTCTTAACAAAATAGTATCTCGTTACTTTGTGACTTTGTTCTCATTTTTATTATCCTGGTACTTCGACTTAATACATTGTTGTCTCATTTATAGTTATCTCATTTAACTGATAATGAGATTATTATTATCTCATTTTAGTTAATTCAAGCTCATATCTCATGATGTAGTATTTTATTTCTACCTGTAGTCTCATGACTTTAATTCATTATCTTGTTTCAGCATTTCAAGATATCTCATTATTCGGTTTAATACTTTATTATTTCGAGATACTCTCTCATTATTTCAAGTCAATATCATGTTATTGTTTACTTTAGTTTTAACTTATTGTTAAGTCATGTGAGATGTTTACCTGAATTTTTAATTTGAAATAACGAGAGAGTACGTCAACAGTAGCTTGAGATAACAAGTATCAAAGTAAAGAGATTGTACAATGCGATATAAAGTTATCGCATAACTTTATATTGCATAATAATGAGATAATGAGTCAAAAATAATAACTCCTTTGTCTTTAGTGCTTTTGTAGATCTAATGTTGTATGTAACATATCCTCATATAAAATCTGAGCAGTTAACGAGGCGTCTGGAGATTTCCACCTCTTCAACACAGCCGAAGCTTCCAGAGTTAAAGGTGTAAAATTGCTAGCAAAGAGATAATTAACTCCCGGAATTTTCCTTTATTAGTGCTTAAATGTTTGAAACGCTTGTAAGGTTTCAGCTTCGTCTTACTTTTGATTTCACCACAAACTCCCTAATTTTAATGAATAATTCATCTCTGTGACCGAACACTGTAATGAAAATTGCATATTTTATAAGCTCGATCGACTTCAATTAGCAGCTGCGGACAAACCTGACAAAACATGACGACGCTTGGTTTATTTATTTATTATTTATTTATCTATCATTTATTTATTTTAACCAGCCGAACTAGCCTTAAGTTAGCATGACCCCATTCCAGACACGACTCATCCTAAACATCTTAAGCTCTCAGAGACAGATGCACCTCCACGATCCCGAGAGCTCGCTGAACAAATAAACAAATTCCTGCCTCGCCCCCCCGTTTCAGTCCAGAGGACAGAAAACAGACTTAGCTCCAAGGTCAAAGATCACCCCCCAGCTTTAATTACGCAGGTCCCACGTGAACGAGATGATTATTCTAAAAGCTTTCGACATCTTTCTTCTCCCTGACAAAAAAGTAAAAACAGTATAGGAATATGGCCCCGCGCTAGCCCCGCCCTTTTACACGGCTTGTCAGAAAGCATAACGTTTATAAACAAGGACGGACGAGGTCAAAGGTCATCCGCAGTGTGAGGAACAGAGAGACGGAGCGTCTGTCGCTGATGGATACCACTCACCAAACACAAGTGGAGCATTGAAAACCGAACGGGCTGCAAATCTTAGCTTCTCAGCGTTGACTCGGTGCGACTCGATCCCAAGTGGATTAGGATCTCAAAATAACAGAGGCAGAGGTGATGCGTCTCTGCAGTCTCACACTCAGAACTTCATTTCCAAGGCTGTAGATATCTCCCCATGATTTCCTGCATATTCCCTCACATGAGCCATGCTTTAGCATAAGGTTTGAATGATTGCTAATAACAAGAGCTACTGTAAAGCTTTGTCTTCATCGTCTTCTTTATTTCCCTGTGTCCTGAATCTGACCTTCAAAGCTAATGAAAAAATCTTATTCAATTCATTAATTTATATTATTATGGGCCCAAGCACTGAAGCTGCAGAGGAACTACATAGGGATTCTATGTTCTTCTTCTTCTTCGTCAGCATCATTTTCATCTTCTTCTTCTTCCTTATTGTCATCATCATCACCAACTTCTTCTTCTTCTTCATCATCTTTTTCTTCTTCATCACCATCTTCCTCATTGTCATTATTGTCTCCTTTTTCTTCATTTTCCTCATCATATTCTTCATCATCGTCGTCTTCTTCTGTTTCATCGCCATCTTCTTTTTCTTCTTCTTCTTCAGTATCTTCCTCATCATCATCATAATCATCTTCTTCTTTTTCTTCTTCATAATCATCATCATTATCATCATCATCATCATCATCATTATTTTCTTCTGCATCATCATCATCTTTGCACTTTATGTGGCTTGGACAAACTTCTGTCCTAGCTCTGTGGAGTTGTTTGTGTTTGAACTCTATGTTGTATGTTTCTGTTGCACCAGGTCCTGGAGAAACGTTGTTTCATTTCACTATGTACTGCGTCAGATATATGTGGTTGAAATGACAATAAAAGGTTCTTGAATCTTGAATCATCATCATCAGCTTCTTTTTCTTCATCATAATCATCTTCTTTTTCTTCATCATCTTCCTCCTGATCATCATCGTTGTCTTCTTTTTCTTCATCAGCAGCAGCAGCAGCAATGTTGTCATCTTTTTCTTCTTCTTCTTCTTCTTCTTCTTCTTCATCTCCTTCTTCACCTTATTCTTTATCATCATCATCATCATATTCTTCCTACTCTTTATCATTTTCTACTTTTTTCCTACTTTTATCTTATTTTTCATGTTTCATCATTATTTTTGTCCTCTTCTTTTGCCACAACAAATAGGATAGTTCCATTTTTTTTGTGTGTGTGTGTGTGTGTAAGTTTTCCTGCAGTAATGACACTTTAGGAAGGAGTCTTCAGTGTCAGTGCTTTGTAACGGTCAGTGGTAAAGCTCTAGCTTTGCATTTCCATGACAACCTGTGTGGGTTTTTTTTTGTATGTCTTGGTAACTAGAGCTCTGGCGAGGGGAACGGCTGTTTCTAGCTGCTAGAACATAAGTGAGAAGAGGAAGAAACACGGTCCAGGTCCATCAACAGGTGTTGAAATAAAAGCTTCAGTGTTTCATTCTGTAGAATTAGACAGAACGTCTTGTATTCCTCCTCCTCCTCCTCCTACGTGGTGTCCTTCTCTCGACATGTTTCTGTGGATACGCGAGCAGCTTGGCACGGCGTCCAGTCGGTTGGCGTCAGAGATCAGAGGCCAGATGGATTAAGTTGAAAGGCATGGCACCGTGGAGAAGCGAATTTCAGCCGATGGTGTTGTTTTTGTGGAACTCGGTGTTTCACACCCACCAGTCTGCTGCTCCGGGCTAGCGCTGCCATCCAATCAGATAGCAGCAGCATACTGTACATCACTTCCTGTTATCAGGCTCCACAAGCTGGATCTCAGTTCCGCTTTAATGCTCTGAAATGTGAAAATTTGCCTTTGTGATAGAGATGTAGTGTGTGGGTCCACCTCTTTATAAGGCATTTGATATGATGTCATACTGAGATTGTGATGATGTCAGAGGTATAGATGATGTCCTTTTAAATAACAAATTATTTTTATTTTAACAATTTAAACTATATATATATATTTATCTTATTTAAACTATACCCGTCGATTCATTTTCCTTCTAATCCGAAAAATATTTATATTTTATTATAGATTTAATATGATTTAATAATATCCTGATTGATTTTGTTATTGTTATACTCATGAACAAACACAAACAAACAATATAAAGATACAAAGAAATTAAAAAATATATATAATTTCATCTTGTAAATATGATGTAAAATCATTATGAAATATTTTTTACATTCTTGGTAGGTTTATTATTATTATTATTATTATTGTGTAATGATTTTTAATTCCATAATAAAGATCATTTCATAATGACTTATAATTTTTTAACATAAACTAAAAATATATATAATTTTAGTATACAATTTAAAACAAATTATTAAATTAAATAAAATTCATTATAATAATAAAAATTTCAATTTTTAATTATTTTAAATAATTATTATTATTATTTTTAATTATGTTTTTAATTATTTTAATTACATTTTTTTATCCATCTCTGTTCTACTGTATTAAGTAAAACTTAATCTATTATAATAAATATCATGTAGCAAGTATCGTGATCTCTCTCTCTCTCTCTCTGTCTCTCTTTCTCTCTCTCTCTCTCTCTCTCGCTCTCTCGCTCTCTCTCTCTCACACTCTCTGTTTCTGTCTCTCTCTCTCTCTTTCTGTCTCTCTCTCTTTCTCTCTCTCTCACTCTCTCTCTCTGTCTCTCTCACACTCTCTCTGTTTCTTTCTCTCTTTCTGTCTCTCTCTCTCTCTCTCTCTCTCTCTCTCTTGCTTACTCTCTCTCTCTCTCTCTCTCTCTCTTGCTTACTCTCTCTCTCTCTCTCTCTCTCTCTCCTGCTTACTCTCTGTCTCTCTCTGTCTTTGCTGTGGTAATAATAAAGTCTGTAACTTAAACACAAACCATAAAACCCCATAATAACTGCTTTATTTTACATTTACATTTTTACATCATATTTTACTATTTTTATTCAGGAAAAAGACTTTAATGATACGCTTTAATACACAGATATGTATAATCTGATCTATACAGTGGCTTCAGGCAGAGGCGTGCCTGTGTGTGTGTGTGCGCGTGTGTGTGCGCGTGTGTGCGCGTGTGTGTGTGTGTGTGTGTGTGTGTGATGTAAAGTGTTTTGGTTGTTAAACGTGGATCAGGGAGACGGACGCCCGCACGCTCTCTCTGCGTCTCCGCGTCTCAGACGTCCTAAAGTGGTTTAAAAGATGAAATTGAATTGTGTTTGAAACAGAACGCGAGAGCTTTCACGCCTGCGAGAGAGACGTGTGGACGAGACGCCCAGGGTAAACACTGCCATGATGTCATTTCAGCCCACTGTGGACATCTTAAATTATCACTTATAAAGGGAAAAAAAAACATAAAACCATAAAACTGAATTATTCCACTTACACTCACTGACTTATTTCCTTTAAAAATTAATTTAAAGGAATTACATTTAAATTTATTGATTTAATTTTTACAATATCTTGATAAATTTTTGTCCAATTAAAATTTAAAAACAATTTTTTTTAAAAAGTTAAAGTTTTTCTTCTTATTTTAAAATATACTTATTGGCTATTGTAATTCTGAACAAATAAACAAACAATAAAAAAACTAAATAAATAAGTAAATAAATAAATGTGAAAACAGCTTCTAAATATTACGTAAACTTAGCCAGAGAATATAATTGTTTTTAATTTTGTTTGTTTTTCTTTAAAATGTATCATTATTATTATATTTTTTTTCTCACATTGTTGCAGTAGCTATTTAAATAAAAAATTGTTTAATGTTTCATTTTTTGTTTTTCCTTATTTCAGAATTATACAGTGAAATTTTTTAACTTTAACAGTTAAAGGGTGTGTGAAATAACTAGAATAAAACATTCTTTCTTTCTTTCTTTCTTTCTTTCTTTCTTTCTTTCTTTCTTTCTTTCTTTCTTTCTTTCTTTCTTTCTTTCTTTCTTATTTGTCTATTTATTTATTTTTTATTTTTTCTAAATCATAATTTATTTAATAATAATAATAATAATAATAATAATAATAATAATACTTGTAAAAACAACATGAACAGCTTTGGGAGAAAAAAAAACAAATCAAAATTAATTTTTTAAAAAGTTTTTTCTCTGAACAGCAGCAGTAAAATGAGCTCAGTGTTAATAAAACATTCCAGCAGCATCTGACGGTACACATGGATCATTGATCAGATCTAAATAACTGGCATCCGAGTCGTCCGGTCTGCCTGGTGGTGTTTAAGAGCTCTGCTGAAACGCTCTCTCGGGTAACGAGTGAAGATTAAACGCACCATGAAGATCAGCAAAACAACAACTGGACCATCAGAGGGACTGACGCTCAGGGTGACCAGTCTCCTGTGAAAAGACACATAAGGATGTTTTAAAAAATTAATTTAAAAAAAATCATGATTTGGAAAATAAAAACAAGCTGATGAAACATTACGATGTTCTTTCTGGCTAAAGTCAAACAACAAAAAAGTCCAAAACTATCTGCAGTGAGGAACATTGGGATTAATCTGCAGAAAAAGAGACCAGACTGAGCTCTGGGCTGAGTGTGTGATGGGTTTAGAGAACAACATGAAAACCAAATGTCTAGATAAATCAATTAATCAATCAATAAGTACCTTTTTTGTAGGTTGAGTTTAAGTAAAAAAAAAAAAAGAAGCAAGAATAGTAGTAAACAAGTAAACAGCTTTTTCTTTATAGGTTGTATATATTTAAATAAATAGATAAATAAATAAATAATCTAAATGAGTAACCTTTTCTTAGTATATTGTGTATATAAAATAAAAGCAGTGAAAAACAAGAAAAGCTATAAAGTTTTCTTTGTAAGTTGTGAATATTTAAATAAACAAATAATAATAATAATAATAAAACCTCAACTTTTTTGTATGTAGTGTATATTAAAAAAAAAAAAGCAAGAAAAGCTGTAAACAAGTAACTTTTTTTTGGTAGGCTGTGTATATTTAAATAAATAAATGAATTAATAATAATAATAATAATAATAATAATAATAATAATGAACCTAAATTAGTAACTTTTTCTTGATATGTTGTGTTAATTTATTTTTTTTTTTAAACAAAAAGCAAGAAAAGCTGTAAATGAGTAACCTTTTTTGGTAGGTTGTCTATATTTAAAGGAATAAAAAAAAAGAAAAGAAAAGCTGTAAACATTTTTATTTGTAAATTGTCTAATTTTTTGTAAAAAAAAAAAAAAAAGGAAAGCAAAAAATCTGTATCTTTCTAGGTTGTGTATATTAAAAAAAAATAAGCAAGGAAATAAATAAATATATATATATAATATATATATATATATATATATATATGTATATATATATATGTATATATATAAATAATAGAAAATATTTTTATTTAAGAGCTGTAAATTAGTAACTTTTTCTTTGTTAACCTTTTTTCATGGATACAAAAGGCAAATATTTCAGGATGAAGGAGTTTAAATATAAAATAATAAAAGTTTGTAATTTCCTGTTGTAGATGACGGACCTCCTCATGCCGAGGATTATAAAGACGAGGTTTTATCACAAAATTCATCTAGATCTCCGTTCTGTTTATTAGCCTTCACTCCTAGCATCATCATATTTTTTTACCTAAATGAATAAAAATGTAATATCTATACTTTCCCTGGATAATTCAAATAAATTTATTTTCCTTTCTTTTTATTGTCTGTTAAATAATAATAATAATAATAATAATAATAATAATAATAAAAAACATTCAATAAAATCCTGCTTTAACCTTGAAACACAGCACAGGGTGGTGCACAAACTTTTGCACCCAGTTCCTTCTGTTGAGCGAGTTTTGCGGTTGCTGATTTCAGGACAGCTGGAAAAACTAAACTAATCTGTTTATAATTAAATAATAATAATAATAATAATAAAAAGTTAAAAAATAAATAAATAATGATAAAATTTGTTGGGATTGGAAATAAAATGTCGGAGGTGTTGCTTAGATGATTTTAGATGTTTCCTGAAACACCGAAATGGATCTACTGAGTCATTCTCTAATGTGTGTGTGTGTGTGTGTGTGTGTGTGTGTGTTAATGGTCATGTGAACGGTCCACAGTGATTTAAAAGCATTTGTTGTCCTGAAGCTCTCTGCTGGACATGGAGTCATGTTCATGTCCTCAGTCATAGACAGAAACACAGTGACAGACACGAGACAGCTGGGGATGTCATCACGAGTGTGTGTGTGTATGTGTGTGTGTGTGTGTGTGTGTGTGCGCGCACACTTGTGCGCTCGTATCTTTGGATCTGTCTGCAGCTTTGGCTACGCTGAGGCCCTCTTTTGCCTTGTTAGAAGGATGTGGAAGGCCGTAATGTCAAATAAAGGACACGCAAGTGGCTGTTCCAGACAGCCCACACACACACACACACACACACACACACACACACACACTTCCCCCTGCCATGAACTTGTAAACTAGCCAACGTTAGACTTTTGAGCAGGTTTTTTTTTCTGAGTTCCTGAAGTGGAAGGAAAAAAAGCAATTAAATAAAACCTTTTTAAATGCATTTATTTTTTATTTGTTTCTTTTTATATTTATTATTATATTTTTATATTTTTTATTTATTTGTAATATTGTGAGTTGTGTAATTGTATTATATTAATATTTACAGTATTGTCTCATCTGAGCAAAAGAACAACAAACACCACATTTTTTTATTGGAATAATATTTATAAATTTATGAGGTTTTTTTCCCCCAGAGATTTAGTAAAGTAAATACATCTGTAAGAAATATTATATATTTTCTAAAAATCATTTATTATATTATTATACTGTTTATTTGAATCAGTCAATAAAAATTGATTTTTAACAAATGAAATTTGAAAGATTTTCCTTAGAACATTAAAATAAAAAAAGAAAATATGAAAAAACAAAAATAAAGTTGGGAAAAAATTCTAATGTTTGAAAAACATTGAACATAGGATGAAATAAAATTAATAAAAAAACAAGCAATTAAAATTTGAAATTTGAAAGCAAAAAACATTAAGCTGGAAAACAAAACCATCATAATTGTTTTTTAAGATAAAGTGAATAAAAACAACTAGAAAAAGACGTTGATAAAATAACAAACAACTTGAACGTAAAGAAGTTTTTCAATGTAAACATTCAAATAAACCAAAACAACAATAAACAAGATGAGAAAAAATATATATAATTTTGAAAAAAAAAACCCATAAAGCTGATAAAACAAAATAAAAAAATTGGGGAAAAAAACAAGTTGGAATATATAGAAAACATTTTATAAAATAAAGCTGAATAAAATCCAATTTTTTAATTCTTAAAAAATTCTTAACTACAATTCTTTAAAGAACAGAAGTTTTTGTTTTGTCCTAAAAGCAATAAAATAAATTAATAAATCAGAGGAGTTTTTAGTGTGGTGGTTTTGAGTTCCGAAAGTTTAAGAACTTTTAAGTAAAAACTTCTAAAATAAAGAATTAAGTATAAAAGTACAGGGAAAATGCAGGAGTTGGACAGGAAGTGAATGTAAGGGTTTCAGTCTTCTGCAGAATAACGTGCGAGTGTCGTATAAATAACTCTGAGAGCTGCGAGAGTCTCACAGGAGAGTGTTGGTGTTGGCCGTGTTAGTGGAAAGCGTGAACGTGTGTGTGTGTGTGTGTGTGTGATTATATTTAAGATGTTTTTTTCTTAGTCAGTGCAGAGTGTTGCCACTTTGCAGGGGAACAGCTGTGTGTGTGTGTGTGTTTAATAAGTGGAGTGCCAGTTGTTCAGTAACATGTCGCTCTTTCATCTCTTCTCGTCCTCCATCGGCGTCTCGTGCTGCTGTTTAAATCTTTAACTTCTGTAACATATTTAATGTCTTTAACATCTTTCGGTCCTGTACTTTTGGCCAGTAATACGCACAAACACCCGAAGCGTCTCTGACGTCCATCAGAATGCCGCTTACTAGCTAAAGACTGACCTGAGGGGTCTCTTATTATACATCGTATCTGCTACTACAGCGAAATACACACGAATTACACTATTTACACATTAGTGAATTTTCGTTGTTTTTGCTTTTCTTTTTTTAATCTTATATATCTTCATATTTAACAGTAATATACTTTCTCAGAATTTATTTATTTATTTATTTATTTATTCAATCTGTTTATTTATCCATTTTTGTATATTTATTTATCCGTTTAGTTACCTTTTTAGAAAGAATACTACTACTAATAATACATATAATAATAATAATAATAATAATAATAATAATAATAATAATATTATTATTTTTGCTTTAGCACCACATATATATTATAATTGAGAAATTAAAAAAGTTAATAAAAAAATAAACAGTTAAAAATAAATGTGAGGAAAACAGAAAAAGAACATAGCAGAAAATGTAATAACATATTTGGCATATATTAAAAAAATCTGTAACAATAATAATACGTTTTACTTTATTTTATTTTTTCTCCACTTTATTTTAAACAGATTATTTTTGATTATCCCTTTTGTTATTTTCTCTATTTTAATGTATCAGCTGTGACTTTTGGGGGGGGGGGTAAAGTAAAGAAAAATTTAAAAAATTAATAAATAATAAAATAGAGGTTGTTGACTGAAAGTATGGAGCATAATTGCGTGTTAGTTGTGTATCATGTTCACTTAGCGAGTCTGACACACAGGAAGCCTCTCGTCTGGTTTATAGCTTTAAAAAAACAACAACAGAATAAAGACTGGAAAGAGTTTAGAAGTGTATTGTAGCTGGAGGAAGTGTTTGCTGAAGTGTTTGTGTTGTCTGGCTCTCCGCCACCTCGGCCGCTTAGCCCTCTATAAAATCCAGCAAGTGCTCCTGAAAAGCGAGATAGAAAGCGAGAGGTGAAGAAAGAGGAAAGGGAAAGGCTTATTCATTCCTCCGGCTCTGAAAGACAGACACTCCTCTCAGCCTGGCTGACATTTCTCTGTTTTTTTCTTTACACCGAATTGTGTTAAGAGTGGAAGCTAAGTCGCTTTTCACCCAAACAAAGTGGCGCGACTTCATTGGAGTTTTTTCCTAAAACGCGTTCGTCTGGCTGGACGATCGGAGGATTGGAACATGGCCAATCGGGGACCCAACAAAGTTCCCTCTATTGCTCCGGAGCTGGAGCGCTAACGAACAGAGCCACCGAGGAACACGGTTCGCACTGCCAGACATCTTTACAGGCCAACAACAACACACACAAAAAAAAATAAGTGAAACAGTGCAGCTGAAGTTTTATATATTTTTTTACTTCACTGTAAACAGGTGGTGGCTAGCAAAGACTGATTAGCCGTGGGTGGAGCGGCTCACTGGAGCGTTACACTGGGCTAAAGTCTTAACACGCTAAACTACACTACATCAGTCTCTGGATGCGTTTACACTTGGCATTAAAACATGACCTGTATCTGGTTGTCCACGTGTAAACGCAGGATCTGAATCTTTGTGATCGGAATGTTCCACGACCAAAGTGTCCTGGTTCAGAGGAAGTCAAGGACATGTTGTGATCGGATCTTAGTATAATGTAAACATAATCTAGTCATTGTGTCTGCATTCGCAGGTCGATGTCACGTGAAACTCCACCCACTATCATTACTCCTCCTCCTCCTCTCTCCCGAATTGCCTCATGTAGCTGTGTGGTTTTGCGATACAATCAAGTGTGAAGTAGATCGCAAATATACTGGGAAGTTTGCTTTCGCACCTAAAGTACGTGCATTCTTCCCACCACAGCTGGTTCTTCTTACTGGTTCCATTACACCAGCTATACACCTCAGTAATATTTAAAACCTCTTCATTCTTCCCATATTACACAATTTGTGAAATGTCACACGACTGAAAATGGTTTTTAAAAGAAAAGCCACCACTTCAGGTCGACTTTGCGGAGCCACATCATGTTGACGAGTTTAAACATGCCTTGCCCTGATTGGCTGATGATCTGATCTGCTTGATTAGATTACGCTTTAATGCCAAATGTAAACCCAGCCTCTGATGTGTGGAAACGTTTCATAATAACTAAGAAATAACTCATGGATTACAGTTTTAGACCAAAAGAGTTGAAGATTCACAGAAACTTCAGCGCTCAGGACTCACAGAGACAAGTTTGACCCCCCTCTGAGTCCAATAACCGTCACCTCAGGTTTGTACACGGATAACTATCCGAGTATAAACCTCCTCGGATAATTATAAGCTATTAAAAAGTATGCTAGTTAAGCCAAAATCATCCAAATTACAGTTTTAGGCTATGCACATTACAAAAAAAAGTCTAAATTTCGAGGCCCTTCATCCATCAGGCAGTCCGGAGGTTCTTGTGTGTAATGACACTTGGCGTGAAACTCTACTAATGTTTCTATTGGACTGGACATGACTGTTTTTTTTTAACGAATGACTCCTGCATATTTGCACCAATGCTTCTAATCAATGCTTTCTTTTGTTTGGGTTTCGCTATGAAAAGAAGTGGCCCCTGTGAGACACAACTCCTTCTCTCTCTGGTGCAGCTCATTACTGATGGATTCAGACTGTGCCAAAGCAAACCCTCTGTCTAACGGGACATGTTTATAGCCACCGCACACACCTTCACATGAGGAATGTTGAACAGAGGGATAGAGGACAGGTCCAGGAGAGGCTCTGTGGTAGCCACGAGGACATCAGTAGTCGTGCTGGGTCACGATGCTGGCATAATGTGTGGTCGAGGTGAGGTGAGGCGACTGCTGTAAGCCGCACTCCTGCTGAAATATTTTCCATATAAAAGACTACAGGGCAGAGCAGGGCACAGAGGAGCCGTGCTGACCCTCCAGTATGCTCATAATCCCTTCACTAACTACAGCAGGACACACATGGCGTCCATCCAGAAGGATAGTTCACCCAACGTACAACCGTCCAAGAGGATGGAGCCCTCACAGCATGAGTCTAATCCAGAAAAAACCTGGTTATGAAATAATCAACTCACCTCCTCAGAAGGTTCTGATCAAGTCTCAATCTCTGTCTCCCAGAATTGGAGAAGATCTTAAAAATGTTAGGTCAGATCTCTAAAAGAAATGACCGTCAGGTCTGGACGAACGCGATTCCATTTATCTGATCTCTACGGCTGGATGATATGGACCAAATCTTATCACTGCTTGACTTCTTTTAGACAGCGCTGTGAACTAACCACCGAAGACTGCTTTTAATTACCACCTATCACTAAAAATACACAAAAACATCACATGTGAGAACAGGAATTAACATAACACTGTCAAAATGGGAACAGTGTGAGGACAAAAAGCTAAAAGATTAATATAGCTATTGGGGTTCAAGTACTTTAAGAGCTGCAAGCGTAAAAAGATATAATTTATTATTTAGCAAAGCACTTAAATTAATGATGAAACTAGATGATTCCACTGAGTTTTGCAAGGATGCGGTGATTCAATATGGCCGACATCTAGCTGATTCGGACGAGACTTTGTGGCACTGTGGACCGGTCAAGAAAAACTGTACCATACGGTTTTAGAAGACAGCTTTTTGCTCTGAACTTGGTGACATAAATCAGCTGCCAGAGTTTGCTTTTAGAATATATAAATGATCTACTGAATATAGTAAAATATTAACCAGTAGCCATTTTTTTATTGTTGTGTAATATGATGCACCATATCACTTACCCTTTATACAGCACATACGCTGTAACAAAGAGACTATATATTTGTATAGAGTTTATAATGACTAATAAAACAAGTTTCTGTGAATAGAAAATATTGATGCCGATACTGATAGCGTGCACGTCTACTCAAACACGTGAGTATCAGACAACTCAAATGACGGCTCTACGTGAGGTGATCAAGGTGTAGGTTGTCTGGGAGGTAGTAACTTAGTGGTTAAGGTGTTGTACTGATCAGAAGGTTGTGAGCTTGATCCCCAGCTCCACCAAGCTGCCACTGCTGGGTCCTTGAGCAAGACCCTTAACCCTCAATTACTCAGTTGTATAAAATGAAAGTCGCTCAGAAATGGAAATGTCTTCCTGTACAATACCAAACATCTTAAACACGATATTTGTGAGAAGTCTCTGTCGCACAAAAAGGCATGAGTTTGTTGTAAATTCATTTCAGCGAGCACTGATGCACTTCGTCCTCGTCCTGTTTGTTAAAGCTGTCGTTTGTGCATCGATAACGTTATTCCTAACAGTCTGCCTTGTCAACCTCAATAACCACATTTCTACATACGATATATTGCCAAATGTTTTGGGACGTCTGCCTTTACCTTTACTTGCACAAGAATGTAATATGGAGTTGTCCTGCCCTTTGCAGCTATAACAGCTTCAATAGGAAGGGGTCATCCCCGAACTGTTCCCACAAAGTTGGGAGCATGGAATTGTCCCAAATGTCTTGGTATGAAGCTGAAGCATTAAGAGTTCCTTTCACTGGAACTAAGGGGCCGAGCCCAACCCCTGAAAAACAACAGCTGCATTCAATGATTTGGAGGGGTGT
>NC_080726.1:2935704-2943204 GCF_019097595.1 Hemibagrus wyckioides
GGCCTGAAATCTGACCGTGACAGACCAAGAATAAAATGTGGAACACTGCTGGATATAAAATAGGAAATAAATTAAGTAATTAAAAAAAAAATTCCTACTGGGATTGCTAAAATATATATTTAAAAAATTTAAATCATTTATTTATTTATTTTTATTTTTATTTTAATTCAAATTAATAAATAAATAAATAATTAATTATAATTAATAAATAATTAAATAACAGGCGCATAGTACAATCTGCTAGCCACGCCCACTTTATATACTTTCAGCAGAAACTGAACTGATGAATAGATGGAGATGGTTTTCAGCTCTTAGCTAGATTGTTTTTTTGGCACCAGAGAGAGAAAGAGAGAGAGATAAATGGACAGAAAACAAGGCAGAGAGGCTCTGATATCGTATCATATCATATGAAAGCCTCCTCTGCTGCGTTATTGATTTTCATCCCTCGCTCCAGTCTCTTTTGTTTCATGGCTAATCCATCGTTCACGTTCGACCTGAGACGAGCTCCTTCTTCGTTCCTCCTTCGTTCCTTTCCTCCATCTCTTCGTCCAGTTTCTCCCGAAGCCAGGCCATGGAGGTGGATCCTGTTACTGCAGAGGAGGAAAGGACGGGAAACTCAGAGTGTCACCAGATACGAGTGAAATCGAATCTGGATGACTTGTTCTCCAAGTAGCTGAGAGAACACGATAGGATTTACTGCAGGGGACGATTCCGAAATCTTCACATTCTTTCTGCTTTTGTTGCTGTCACTTTTTTAAAGATAAAAAAATAACTTGGGTGTGAGATAAGACCGGGTCTGTTTTCATTAAAAATGTATGATCTGTTTTTCGCCTCAGGATACAGCCGTATCGACTGTAGGCTCCTCGTCCGAGTCGGGGTGTAACCTGTGAGAAAACACTCGAGTCTTAAATCTGAGCATTAGATACGCTTCGTGTCCGACGCTGAGGTTAAAGGAACCCGGGACTAGTCTTACTCAAATATGGTGCCAAAACTTTTGCACCGCTCGGCTAACCTCAGAACTTTAGCATCAGTGTTTGAGATTTATCAAGCGAATAGGTCTGTACGATCATCTAAAACCAAATATTTATTTATACAGTACATCTCATCCAAAGATGGTTTGTTTATATCTATGACGTGAGCGGCCATGTTGGTTTCGACGTCATGTGTTGAGACCCGAGTCAGTAGGAATGTTCCTGAGCAGGAATTCTTGGTGTTTTCTTCTTTTCTCCCAATCAAAAGACGGAATTGATAAACTCAGATTTTCAGTCGAGAGTGTCATTTGTGTATCTGTGCTGATTTTGGTGGGTGGAGCTAGAAATAAAGCATCCTGATTGGTTGTTGATGGAAAAGCCTTGTAGCTGCATCATCAGCCCTGGTTCCTTTAGTTCCTTTGGTTGCCTGAATGCCGATATCTTCATTTTAAAAAGCTGAGCACATTCTTTGTGTGTGTGTGTGTGTGTGTGTGTGAGAGAGAGCCAACAGTGAGGCTAGTTAGGAGAAAAGCCGAACTGGAGGAGGAGGAAAGGGAGCTCATTAACTCCAGCAGGGAGACAGATGTAGAGCATTTGAGTACTTCTTCTTTCTTTAAGTCCATCACACACAAACACACACACACACACACACACACACACACAGAACATTCCTTGACCATTTCCTCAGAGATGACTCTATGTTGACGAGGGGTATTTGTGGAATCAAAGGCTCTGCGCTTGACTAGCTTGGTCTGACCACAGAGAGTTGAATCATTTCTTTACTCACTTTTTTTCCCCCTAATTTCTCTCGTCTTTTTTTCATCTGCTGATTTTTGAGGGGGAAAAACGAAAGGAAGACACTGTCTATCCTCTAATCTGCTTCAGTCTGTAATCAGCAGTGCTTTAATGGTTACTGGTTGCGATCACTCCCTTTTCACTAACGCTAATGCTATACAGGTTTCTCGGGAGCGGAAAAAAAAGAGGAAGAAGCTGGCGTTCCATCGTTTATCCTCCTCCATCGGATTTGCGTTGCGTTAGCGTGCGATGGAGCAATCCCGAAGAGCCGTCTCTGTACGTTTATCACCTCCTGCTTTCCAGATGGACATTCAAGTATCACGTGTCTTTACTGTTCCAATATGGAGGCATTGAGAACACTAATTAGACATCCTTTTCCATCTGTCTGATGTTCTGCTGCCATCAGAACCCGGCTAATTCCGAATGAAAAAGTACAGTAGCTTGGAATAATTCATGGACTCTTATCAGGAGGAATATGAGCCCGCTCTTTCATATCACCAGCCAACCATCCAACGTGACAAAAGCAATTAGCGTTCCTCCCAAGCTGCCTTTGACCCACGGATAAAGATATGCAGCGTTCTGATTTGGAGAATTCCAGAGCCGGGGCCGGATCATAGGCCGCTCTTATTGGCGGTGTCAGGCCTCGACACGGAGCGCTGCCACTGGAATTCCTAATGAGGAGAAGAGAGCGTTTTCCACACAGCCGGATCCTGGGGGCGAGTGTGTTCTCCACACTGTGACTCTAATCAGACTCGGTGATGAGTGAGAAGCCGCTGAGTGAAGTGTGGAATCAGGACTGGGATACGACCTTCGGGATTGATCTTCTGTTTGATGTTGAACAGTAGCAGAATTCTTAAGACACTGGGGTCTATAGATTCAGCTTGACGAGGAAAATCAGCCAATCAGAGCTCAGCATCATGGAATCTTTTAATACACAGGTGCAGAGAACAATAACTACACCCGAAATGTAATTATAACTACTACAGACAAAACAAACCAATCTGTTTGGAGAAAGCTTAACCACAGGCAAAAAAAACAGACACAATGGTTTTAAGAAAGTTTAACTACAGACAAAACAAACTTAAACAATTGCAGACAAAATGTGCTACAAACAATTACAGACAAAATAGAGACAACTAGAAACTAGGGCTGGGGAAGTTAACATGTTATTATCGCGTTAACTCATTAATTCATTAACGCAAGACAAATATTTTATCACGCATTAACGCAGTTTTTATTATTTTGTAAATAATTTAAAAAGTCTCCTGCTCACTGGCTCTGAATACACACACAGACAAACCACTGGTGATGGGAGGGGTGGGATCTCGTTTCGTATTGGCTTGGGATAAAGGTGATGACGTGTGTCAACCAGTGAGAGCATTTCGGATGAGCGGAAGTGTGCTGCGGCGCTGACAGGAATCGGAAAGGAAGGAGAAGCGGCGGATAAACAAACACGCAGGCAGGCAGAGAGAGAGAGCGCGTTAACTCGCGTTAACTCATGACAATATGCGATTAATCGCAATTAAATATTTTAATCGATTGACAGGCCTACTAGAAACAGATAAAAATGCAAAACTGTCTCAAGGGAAAACTACAGACAAAAGTTTTAAAACAAATAGAAACAGATTTTAAAAAAACAGACAATTGTATCAAGAAAGTTTAACTACAGTTTCAAGGAAGAAAACTACAGACAAAACAAGATTTAAAACAACTAGAAACATCTCAAAAGAGACAGAACTACAGGCAAAACTCCCAAGGAAAACAATTACAGACAAAACAAGATTTAAAACAACTAGAAACTGATAAAAAAACAGATTAAACTGTATTAAGAAAGCTTAACTACAGGCAAAACTTTCTTAAAGTAATCTACAGACAAAATCATTTAACTACAGGCAAAACAAACTTAAACAATTACAGACAAAACAAGGTTTAAAAACTGCTAGAAACAGCTGAAATGAGAACACTACAGACAAAACAAGCTTAACTAATTACAGACAAAATGTGCTACAAACAAATCCTAATCCTTTTTCAGAACTACAGTTGAAACTTTCTCCAGGAAAACAACTACAGACAAAACAAACTAAAAGGATTACAGACAAAACAAACTAAAAGGATTACAGACAAAACAAACTAAAATGATTACAGACAAAACAAACTAAAACGATTACAGACAAAACAAACTAAAACGATTACAGACAAAAACAAGCCAAAATGACTACAGACAAAACAAGCTTAACTAATTACAGACAAAATGTGCTACAAACAAATCCTAATCCTTATTCAGAAATCTGAACTACAGCCCAAACTATCTCTAGGAAAACAATTACAGACAAAACAAACTAAAACAATTACAGACAAAACAAACTAAAACAATTACAGACAAAACAAACTAAAACAATTACAGACAAAACAAACTAAAACAATTACAGACAAAACAAACTAAAATGACTAGAAACGGATAAAAAACAGACAAAACTGTAAAAAATGTAAGTACAGGCGGAATTGTCTCAAGGGAAACAACTACAGACAAAACAAGCTTCAGCACACACACACACTTCAGTTATGTGATGACTGTTAACCTCCTGGTCTACACGAGTCACTCTGTAATTTTTTCCAGATTTTTCTCTGTGAATTTAGCCATGTGCTTCTAAAGTCGCTTTTTTTTTTTTTTTTTTAACACTTTACAGTTACTATACAGTTTGTTCGTTCATCCTGTTTCAATATCTATCAAATACACATTATTTGTATGTATGTATTTATTTATTTATTTATAATTTCTATCGGTATTTGGATTTTTACGCTTGCATCCCCCCCTACCCCCACAGTAAATCACAGACATCACCATCATCATGTGTAGTTTTATATTTCTGTAGATTTCAGGGTAAATAAAATGAAACCCTGCTGAACACATCAGTCTAAACCTCACACTGTGAGCCGAGGAGTTATTAAATATGAATACACGGCACATGGGGTCACAACCACACGCTGAAAATCCTTCACTCCATCACCTCTGATTCACTTCCTCTTCCCCTGCTGTGACCAGAGACGAATGAAAGAAGCTTTTATTTACCTGGCGTTCACGCCGACCTTCAGAAGTCTCTCGGTGTTTACATCCGGATGTTATCAGTTAGATGGAGGAAATTCCAAACAGTCTAAACAAGCAGGAGTAAACAAACTCATACCAGCATGCGAGAAGTAAATAACTACAGAAGAAAAGACATGCGTTAAAATAATTGCAGCCGAACTGAGATTGAAAACAAATGCAGACAAAAGCAGATTTTACAAACAACTAGAGACAGCTAAAAACCAGACAAAACTGTATTAAGAACGCTTAACTACAGGCGAAACCGTGCTAGGAAAACAACTACAGACGAAACAAACTTAAACATCTACAGACGAAGTGTGCTACAATTACAGACAAAACAAACTTCAAAACAAGAAACAGATTTTAAAACAGACAAAAGCATATTAAGAAAGTTTAACTACAGGCAAAACTGCCTCAAGGAAGATAGCTACAGACAAAGGAAGCTTAACGATTACAGACAAAATGTGAATAAAACAAACAAGCTTTTAAAGCAGCTAGAAACAAAAGACATAACTGTATTTAAAATAGTTTAACTACAGCTGAAACGGTCTCAGGGGAAAACAACTACAGACAAAATATACTTTAAAACAACTAGAAACAGATTTAAACAAACAAAAAAAACCAGACTAATTCTCATTTTGAAAAGATCTTAAGACTAACTGTCTTAAGAAAACTACAGACAAAAGCTTTAATAACAGGCAAAACTGTCTTAAGGAAAAACAGCTACAGACAAGCTTTAAAACAACTAGATTTTAATTTTTTAAATAAAAAAAAACTACAGTCTAATCTGTGTTAAGAAAGTTTAACTACAGGTGAAACCATGTCAAGGAAAACTGCAGACAACGAAAACAGTCAAATTGTGCTACAAACAAATACAGACAAAACCAAGCTTTAAAGCAAATAGAAACTTCAATAAAACAGACAAAGTCATATCAAGAAAGTTTAACTACAGGCAAAATTGTCTCAAGATAAATCAACTACAGACAAAAGAAGCTTAAACGATTACAGACAAAATGTCATACAAACAATTACCGAGAAAACACGCTCTACAACAACTAGAAACGGATAAGAAACAGACAAAACTGTATTAAGAAAGTTCAAGTAAAAACTGTCTCAAGGAAAAATTAACCAGACAAAACAAGCTTTAAAACAAAAAGAAACAGATTAAAAAAAACACTAGTTATTATTTAAAAAATTATAAATACATGCAAAACTGTCTTGAGAAAACTACAGACAAAAGCTTTAAAACAACTAATAACAATGAAAAAAACAACAACAGACAAACTACAGGCAAAACTGTCTTGAGGAAAACAACTACAAATAAAACAAACTTAAACAGTTACAGATAAATTGTGCTACAAAAAGATTACAGACAAAACAACAGTTTTGAAAAAAAAAACCCAGACATAACTGCATTAGGAAAGTTTAACTACAGACGAAACAAGGGAAAACAAACAAACTTAAACAATCACAGACAAAATATATATATCAGAATAAATAGTGACAAACTTAATTCATTATTAACTTAAGTAATTAGAGTACACGTGGATGTCAAATATACTGGATTAAGCTTAAAAACAATGACAGACAAAATGATGAAACAAAAACAAACAAAAAATTTGTTAAAAACATTAGCTTAGAAAACTGCAGAAATAAAACCCAACTGCAAACAAAAACAACCAAAATGGACTGTAGTCAAAATATCCTGAAATAGACATCTACAGACAAAACAAGGTTTAAAAAGTATAATGCAGATAAACGAGTAATAAAAAAGGATTTAAAAAAGGATTACTGACATAACGAGCTGAAATAATCGCCTGCAGACAAAACAAGCTTTAAAACTGATAGACTTAAAAAAAAAAAAAAAGCTGTTTAAAACAAACAATGAGCAATGAGCTTCAAAACAGACAAACAACTACACACAAACGTGCATGTGTGTGTGTATGAGGTCACAAAGGCTCGGAGGTCATTGTGTAAAGTGGGTCCTAAAGGTCATGTCATTCCCAGAATGGTGACTTAGAATTATTACATACACAGGGGTTAAAGGTCATCTCAGAGAACAACAATGATGTGAAGAGTTCACACTCACATCCCAGTGAACCATGAGTGTGTGTGTGTGTGAGAGAGAGAGAGAGAGAGAGAGAGAGAGAGAGAGAGAGAGAGAGTGTGTGTGTACTGCTGAGGTAAAAATTCCTTTTCAGCAGTTATCTTCATTAAAAATGAATATGTGTAGATATGCTTGAATGTGAATGAATATTTATGAAGATACATGAATATGCAAATTAGACACGCCCCTAATTATGCGTCCGGCCCGTGTATTACGCCTCTAAGGTTAACTAGCTGCTAGTAAACCTGCACTCGCTCTCAGACACAATGCTGATTGGTTTAATATTAGTCAAGGCTGCAGAAATATAGTGTTACCATGACAACCAATTTTTTTTTTCGTACCTAACATTGCATTACTGTTGCATATTAAGCAGGGATATTTTTTTAAATTTATTAATTTATTTATATTTTATTCCATACTGGGATTGAAAGCCACAATTACAAATTTCTTGAATTTAAAAAATAAATAAATAAATGAATAGATTTTAGAAATTATTTATTTATTACTTATTTTCTATTTCCATGCTGGGCTTTAAGGCCACA